>NW_027526203.1:147973581-148251081 GCF_048455015.1 Haemaphysalis longicornis
TGTCCAGTTTGAGCCATACCGCGTCACCGTCACCTACTCTTCCACAGTAAACAATACGAGACTTCCCGATCGGCGCCCGTACCAATATGGCCGACGGTCTCGTTTACATCAGTGTTGCTAGATCACCAAGCAATTTCGCATAGGGTCTATTGCATTTCTTAGACGGAAAAGCGTTCGCAGATGCGTAGTTGTGCTGCTGGCCGCTGTGCTTGTTCGCTCAGCGCAAAAAAGTGCTTCCCGCGCCCTAGTTTTACGCTGTACGGTAAAAATATCAGTTGATTTTATTTCCTTAGTACCTATATTGACTTCGCTGACTCTTCTACCGCCTTCAAGAGGCCTTATATTTTCCTACTGGCGTACCAGTCAGCGAAGCGTCGCATGTGCGCTTGTGCAGCGCTTGTGTGAAGCGACCTTGACTTGGAGCTAGATACAGTGTACAAACTAACCAAGTAAAGAAAGGCACATTCTTCCATTCACAAACGTGTCCTGGCTTCGTTTCAACTGAGCGAACGAATTGCGACGACCCGTCGGCGGCCGGCGGCCGAAACGCTGGGCCGACTGACTCTGTCTGAAGGCCGGGGAGCCTTGCAGTAGCGCAGCCTATTGCGAGCTCGTTTCCTCCCGACGTCACACGAAAACGCCACAGAAAATGGGCGAGCGTAAAGAGAGGAGGACAGCATTTTCGAATTAATTTTTCTACTAAATAAAATCGCGTAAACGCGCCCAGAGTGGTCGAAACATGGCCTGGGGACTCCGGACTACAATTTGCGCTAGTAATCCCGCAATGTTTACATATCACTTCAGTGTCCCTTTAAGACCTGAACGTAGATGTCACTGCAGCTTTTTTTCTGTGAGGTGCGGTCGCAATGCGCATTCGCAGGCACAGTAACACAGGCATGACGGTTTCCAGTGTTACCAAACGAACAAATCGCCCGCTAAAATTTTCAGTGGATGCCGTTCATAGGGAACTCGGGGGTTCCCAACGCGATTTTTGTTCACTTTTTGCTCGGGCCTCCCCGCATCGTTCTCTTGGCAATTGAAATTAATCCTACTTGGAGTTTTACTTTGACTTATTATAAAGATTAAATATCTTAACTTCGCCAACTACCCATTTTGTGCAGATACAAGAGATTGTGCGTTTCGTGTTGCCGGGGTAAGGGCGAAGAATGCCTGCACTGTCAAATACAGCGCGATCCACAAACATTCGTTTACGCACCATGCTTTCCAAACAAGTGCGAGAGCTAGCAGAAGTCAAGCTCTAAGAAGGGCGCTTCATGGCTTAGCTTCCGACAGCTCCGAAGTTGACAAAGCTTGCGGTAGCAAATGTGACCTCCCTAACCCTCACCTCCTCTCCTTCCCTCCTTCACGCCAGGTTAACGTTAATGGAAACGTGTCTAAAACCCAATAGAACTGCTCGCTGAGAAACGAGTAATCATAGCGGCAAATCCCACCGTCTAACATTGCATACGTCAGTGAAGCTGTCAAACTGTGGTCAAGTGGAAATACAGAAAACCGCAAAACTTGGTCCGAAGAACACCGGTTTTCCCCGGTAGCACGTGCTGCGGCCGCCTCTGCCTGTGGACATGTTGATACGAGAATTTCCGGCTGTTAACTCTCAGCCACGCCTGCAGCTGACACGACGGCGTTGACGCCGCCACGTCTGTGATGCGGGACACTCTCCGACCTGCGGTTGCTTGTCGAGACGTTGACTCTGCTGCGCCCTCGCTGGAGCAACCGTTGGCGCCGCTTGCAACGGTTCCTCGCGAACTTGAGAATTACGGTACGCAAACGGGGCGCCTCACAGCGGAGTAGCAACACTTGGGAAACGTGCGAGCCATGTGCCCCTCTATGGATTTGAACTGAACAAAACGTAGTAGAGTCCGCCAAATGTTTCACTAGCGTTCGGGAGTGGTCACTTTTCATGTGTCAGCGGCGTATGACAGAAGCCAAGTTGCGAACAGGTCAAGATTAGGTGAATGCTCAGAAACTGCGCTCAACTTGGCCTATCGTCTCTAGGCTGTTCCTCTCTAAGAGTGTCGTAAGACTAAAAGTCGCCGTTCGCACACGCTAGTCAAAAATTTGGCCGACTGTACATTTAAATAACACGGCCATCTAAATACAGGGTGCCCGGGAAGTTCGCCAAAAAGTGTTTAGTGCTCAAGGGACGAGCCGCTAAAGTAGAGCGCAGTGGTGATATTTCGCTTACAACCTCGTGCTCCGGCAAAAATGTACGCTGTCCCTGTAAAGCGTCTAAACGTCGAGCGAAATGGGACAAAAGAAAATCTTCTAATTTTGTGGCCTCGAGCAGGTACAGATCGCTTGAAATCTCCATATTCATTGAAAGCCGCTTAACACAGAACTGCCACAAGAAAGTAGAAAGCAGCGGCAGGTCTCCAAGAGCGCGTGTTATAATTTTTCCGGAATTTCGCAGAAATTCGTCGATAATTCGAACTGTACGATTTCCTCTGACCAAGCTTCACAGAAGTCAATGCATAAAAAATTACACCATCTTCCTACGTGGAAACCCTGAGGGGATGCAAAGTCGTGCAATCTGGATCAGCTACTCGCCGCTGGCGTTTCAAAGCGGCTTCTCGTTCTCGAAGCGAGGAATCCGCTGCTCGACGCTGCCGTTTACGTTGGGCGTCGCGAGCTCTCCTCTGTGCAGCCTTGTCTTCGGAGGTGCTCGCGGTTCTGACAGTGTGCTGGCTGGCGCTAGTTGAAGGTGTGCCAGCCAGTTCGCTGACGGAATCTTTGGCGTCCATTTCCAGTCATCGGACGGCGCAGTACCGAAGAAGCAACTAAGCGGAGCGCTGACCGGGTTTATTTTCAGAGCAGAGGGAGTGGAGAGGAGGAGCGGCGCGCATGCGCGTGATTGGACAGCTGGTGGGGAGAGGGGAGAGGAGGAGCAGCACGTGTTGCGCACAGGTGGTGTGGAGAGGAGGAGGGGAGAGAGTGGTGTGGAGAGGAGGAGAGCTGCGACGCCGGACGACGGATGGTCGACTAAGAGATGCTTTGCATCTAAAAAGGTCGCTATTTTGACAGCGATAGATTCCACCACGGATAATTCGACCTACGCGCCATCGGTCTGCCGGCATGATGCCTGGCACACAGCCAGATGAATGTATTCGCTGCCTACGCGCGAAGCATTGTCACCTCTGCAGGGAGGAGAGAATACAGTAAGAAGAGAAAATAGGGTAATACCACACTAAAAACGCGCTGGGCCTTTTTGGAACGTCTTTACGGAACAGGTTCTTGTGGGGGAGATTTCAGTGGTGTGTGATGTGTGGTGTGTGCTGCGCTGAAGATAAGGATATTTTCTCAAGTCAGAAGCAAAGACCCTGTCGCTGCCAGTGACAAATAGGAGGAAGAAGTGCGGCTTGAAAGTGATGACCGGATTGAATGCCGGCCTCCTGTTCTGTTTTCAAGAACGAGAAATGGAGGCGTAGCGCTACAATCACGAAAAGTCCTGGCTGTCGCCCTCAAGGACCACAGGCAGAACCCAATTAGATTCTTTTTCGTGGTGCTACAGCCTCCTATTGCCGTTCGAATTACCGAGCCTTTGCTCATAAGAGAGACGGTTTCGCTTGCTATACAAGCCTCTTCGACTACGGAGAAAAACACCACTTCGAGTCTATGGAGCGGACGCCAGAGACGTTTATTTAGAGGTATGAAGATAGTGAGAGGAACACAAGTACGCTCGAAGGAGGGGACAGGGGTGCATGCAATCTGCAATAGCAAAGGGAGAAGCGATGGACAGGCAGTGGTGAACATGCAGGTAGGACTCAGAAGGAAAAGATCGGCAGATAGTTGGGACATGCAGGTAAGACGGTAGAAGGTAGGGCGAACACAACCAGTCTGAAGTGTTGCCCGGACAATGAGAGCACTCCCGGCTGCAGCCTGCTTGTCTGGGTCACGTGAATTCCTCTTCAGGCAATGAAGAGCTCGATGTAGCGGTTGCCCATCTTGCGTAGGTTCTTCTGCTTGACAGCACGCTCGGCTTCGGCTTGAGTCGGGAAGGCCACGATGGCCTCGCCGTTCGCGCGGCCGTTGGGTTTACGCCGCATGTCGACTCGGTCGGCGGTCAGGTATGGGAAGCCACGAAAAAATGCAAGGATATCGCGAACAGTGGCTTGATAGGGCAGTCCGCGTAGAAGAACTTTCGTGGCGCCCGTCATTTTTGAACGGTGAGAAGTAGAGGAGAAGGGGCTATTGAGGGGCCAGTATGCGGCAGGTGGGATGCACGCGGGAGACAGAGAAGATACATCACCGGGGGGCACCATCGGACGTGTGCCGGGTTGGTGAATGCCGAAGGGGGAACCCGGCTGGCCGAAGCGGGCTACGGGCACAGGTTCCGTGACGAGCTTGTTCAAGTCGTCATTGGAGCATTGCAAGACCTCAATGCAAGTCGGCGTCCTCCCCATCAAAACGCGGCCGTGAAGGTGCGTGGCAGCCAGGAAGGCTGCGTATTCCGAGTCCAGCTGGACGAAGGCCTCGCCCGCTGGATGGCCCTCAATGGTATAGACCATGTGGACTCCCTCCAGGGGGATCGAATGCTTGAAATCGCCCATAAACCCCAGGACTGTATCATGCCGGGACCCGAAAGGCAAACCTCTCAAGCGCAGGCAGTTCTTTCTGGAAGACTGTTCCGATAAGCGGGGCAACATTCCGACGAAAGGCTGTCGAGTAAAGGGCGCTTTGTCCGAGGGCGGCTGCATGGCGGTACTACATGAACTCTCCTTCGTTCCGTAACGCGCTGAAGCGTCTGAGACCTTTGATTGCGGTCGAGGACGATTTGTCATAAAAATGGCGCATACCAACTCAGGGATTGGATAAGACGAACTTTGGTTATTGAGTGAATGGAATTAACTATGACGAAAATAGGGGATGATAAGTGATATTTAGTCAGAATCGTAAATAAAAAGAAAACTAAGGGAAGTATAAATTAAAAAATGCCATTCCTCGTGGAACTTAGGTCTGCTTACGCTCTTTGAAGGCGAAGAATTGTTTGTCTTCAATACTTTGTATGCCCAGTCAGCGCAATATTTTTAGGGGCGAAGCCGCTTAAGGGCTGTGGCTGTCGTTGTCGCCGTCGTCGTCGTTGTAATCGTCCGTCTCATGTAGTCACGGTACTAAAACACCTGGAAACTCGTTTACGCCTCGCGCTGGAGAGCTTCGTGCTTCAAAGACAAGAGTCTTCTACAGCAAACCTCTATACCTCTACCCCCCACCGGTTTCATCTTCCTTGGCAAAAAACACCAAGGTGCCAAGAATACTCTTATACACAGCATGCTTCTCCCTTCCCCAGGTTTCACTTTAGTGGAGATGGCCCGGAATTTTACTGTAAGGCATAATGCGCCAACTAGCCTAACAGCACATTTTACTGCACATTTTTCTTTACTGAGCCAAAATTTGTGGGGGGCTTCCTAGTCTAGAAGTCCATGGATAATCCTGGCGTAGGCTCCTTCAACCAAGATAGTGCGGTACCAGAGGCGTGGGCTCGATGACACGCTCTCCCACTGCTCACGGGAAGGGTTGTGAATGGGGGGAACATCGGATTTCGGTGGTCGCACAGACATCCAGGCGATTTATTACAGCGTGCCTAAATTGCCCCAAAACGTACACACTGGGGTGAAGTGTATAGGGAAGAGATGATTTAATCGTACCGTGTTTGGGGACGAGCTAGTTTGAATTCGTCGTTGTGTGTTCTGCATTTTAGACAAACTGGTTTCAGCGGCGAGAAGGGCCCTTTTAAAGCACCGCACGGGTTGACCCGAAAGCCGGCGCCACCGGAAAAGTTTGCCGGTGGGCCCATGCCGGGGCCCGGGCCAGGTTCGAAGCTGTGGTGCCCAATCCGGGCTCGGGCTTGAATTCATAGGCCTGACCATTAATATTTCCGGCGTGCAATCTAGAAAACAGCACTAAAGGTAATTCTCTGAGTTTATTTCCACGCCCTTCTTGCCATTTGTTTTACCCATTGTTTTAAAAACGTGTTTTCTTGGTCTGATACTCACCGTAGTGTAATTTTAATGGTATTTTCAGTACTACATAAACGTTTTATATTTTCGGGTATAACATACAATAGGTACGTCAAAAAATGCACTGATGATTACTATACTCCCTAATGCTGAATTTTAAGCGCAAACTGCAGTGTTGGCGGTCACGGCGATGTCTGCTTCGTCTCAGGAAGTGACCGCGTTATCAGCGAGCGCATGACGGCGCGCTCTACTATGCCGTTATCTCACAGCTTGTCGCCACCGCCGGCCAGCGTGTTGCAAATTGTGTTTGAACATCCCGCGCAAATGCCACGTGGTTCAAATTAGCGGCGATCGGAACAGTGGGCCTGTTCGATTTTCCACTTATGGCTGCCTGGGGCTTCCCGCGGGCTTCCAGAGGCGAGACCCGGTCATTCGTTTTTCTCGGGAAGCCCAAAACGTCACTTCCGGCGGTGCCAGAACGTCTTCGAATTTTCCGGGTCGGCTACTTCTGGCTCCCCGCAAGCTGCCAGAGCCGCCCGGGCGTTTGTGGTCTGGCGGCGAGCCGGCACCAATCTGGCAGCTAGCAGACGACAAAAGGAGAGCGGTACGGCCAGTTTCAAAATAAAGTTGCGAATATCTTTCGTTCTTTTTGATTTGATGGTTTTAAGTTGCTTTATTTGACGTGAAACATAACTTTTTCGCACATTTCTATTCATTTCTCTCATCGCAACTCCGGTCTTGTTTTCTTTTTTTGTACGGGAAGTGAGATGACAGATTATTCACGCCTAAACGGTAACGGTCATTTGCGCTTCGTCGTCTCATACACATGGAGGACGGCGTCGCCATTCTAGAAGAAGGCATGCCTGTTTTTATTACTTCAGGTAAGTGGTTGTAAGCGAGTACATTGGTTGTCCGCTTGAAAGGAATGAAAATTTGCGTTTATTCTGTAGGTGGTGTACGCGTCCAAGCGGTGCCGGCTGCCCCTGACAGGACGGAGTCGGCGAACGAAGAACTCTGGAATGAGGCGAAAACACTTTTTTTGATTGACGCCTACAAGTACATCAGAAATAACCCGCCTAAAAGAATGCTCACGAAACGTCAGCTGTGGGAGGCCCTCGCGGAAAAAATCAACGACGTTTTCCCAGGATGCATCACGCCTTCCCAAGTGGAAAATAAAGGCGCAACTTGGTAAGGTGCTGCAAGAAGCTCGTCAGTTCGAGCAACACGACGTGCAACGAGGCAGAGAAGTGGACGTTCGAAGAGTGAGAACGTTTATCAAAACCGCTCTTCAATGGCCACTATGTCGAGAATGTGTGCATATTTGCAGGGATATAATAATTAGTGAAAATACAATGCCTGTAATTAACGATTTTGTGCAGGGGAAAAAACGGTGCTATACAGAACCTTGATTTCAAAATTATATAGGCAACAGCTGGCGAACAAGGTAAGATCGCGCTTTCCTCAAAATCCAAGCATGTCCGCGCAAGAGCCGAACGGGAATTAATTTTTTAAGAGGTAGATTTTCTTTTACTGTTGTAATTGATTTCGTTTTTTTTTTGCGTTTGCATTTACGAAGACATTTCTGTTTCAACAGGCAACTTGTGGGTTGATATGAAAATAATACTTCCCTAATTTTAAAGGCTTAAATTTAACAACGTGACATAATAGGATCAAATAATGAATTTTTTCTATGATTGGTGCGTCCAATGCGCTTGACAAAAATGAGATGCGTTCATCGGGCATCAAATTGCTTTTTGATGCCAGTTAGTGTGGAAATAAAAGGATAACAGCTATTCTTCACAAATGTAGCAGTACTAGCCCATCATGGCGCAGCGTTCTCACAGAGACAACGTGCGTGTCTTCTCGATCGAGAAGCTTGTGTCGGTATATTTTATATGCTCACGCCACTGGAAGAAATATTCAAGACGAACCACTCCGTGAAGCCGAAGTTCGTCATGTCGGCGGGCCCCAGGGTCCGAACAAACGAGGAGTAAGCTTGTCTTGTAAAATGTTCTCATAATAGACTTGAAAATGTGGTGGTTTGGAGATTTCGTGCACCAATAACTTTTGTCTTGAGCGGATGAAGTGTAATTCGTAGAGGTTAATGTGAGTTGTAAATGTGAGTTGTAATACAAGCGTGACAGTAATATAACGGGCAGCATGAAGGCTTATTAATTCAAAATCTTTCGCCCGGTCAATGGCTCGCACTGACATGTGCATGTTGTGTTTCGTGGGATGTTTGAAATAATGGCTTTCTTAAGTTATTTTGCGCTCAGGTGGTGCTGTATCTCACGACGGGGTTTTTTTTTTTTTGAATTGTCAGGGCGCCATGCTACTCCATGCAAAATAATTTATGTCGCGTATCGATCTCGCCGTGAAAATCGCATATTTTATTGCTATGTTAAACTAGAAGAATTAATACCCTTCAGTGATTGTGTAAAAGTGTACGTGTGCCTTGTGCTCTTCCCAGAGCACACCCAAGCACGAAGACGGCAGCAGAGGGAACCGCGGAAGACGAACCAGCGTCTAGTTCTCGGCTGCCCAGCAGATCTGCCACATCCCCTGTGCCGCCAGAGGTGCCTGCCCTCCACGCCAGCAATGACCAACCCCCGGCCAAGAAGTGGCGGCAGGAAAACGTTCACACACTTTTGGGTGGCCTTCTTGATTACCTAAAGGAGTCAGAGGCCAACAGGGAGAGACGTCACCGGGAGCGCCTGGAAGAGAAGGAGCGGTGGAACAAGGAGCGCAACGAGGCCATCCAAAGTGCGCTTGCGAACCCGCGACCTCGTGCTCAGCAGCGCAACGCCTTAGCCACTGAGCCACCGCCGCGGGTATATATATATATATATATATATATATATATATATATATAACCACTACGCTACCCGCCGGTAGCGTAGTGGTTATCGCACCAGACCGGTATTCTGGAGGTCGTGGGTTCGGATCCCACCTGGCGGGCATTTTTTCTTCACTTTCTTTCTTTCTTTCCAAATTCTTAATCTGTTTCAATGATCTACCACATCCTCCCCTTTGCTTTCCGAGGTTTTCTCGACTGCCAACCCTTATTTCTGTGTTATTTTCAACAAGCCCCTCATTTCCTATTCTGATTCGCTACATGCATAGCGAGGGCCTCTGTTCTGGCAGTCTTGTTGCCAAAGGGAGCTTAAGAGGGTTCAAAGCTGGTCGACCACTCTGGACATGTCGTAGACACTCGAGTCACGACCCGGGGGTTAAAAAGAAGGTCCCCTTCACCCCGATTAGTCCGAATGGCGCTGGCTACCACCCCCAAGCATAGGAAACAAACATACCTAACATAAATACCCCAGAAAGTGAATGGGAAAATCGCCCCGCCGGTAGCGTAGTGGTTATCGCACCAGACCGGTATTCTGGAGGTCGTGGGTTCGGATCCCACCTGGCGGGCATTTTTTCTTCACTTTCTTTCTTTCTTTCCAAATTCTTAATCTGTTTCAATGATCTACCACATCCTCCCCTTTGCTTTCCGAGGTTTTCTCGACTGCCAACCCTTATTTCTGTGTTATTTTCAACAAGCCCCTCATTTCCTATTCTGATTCGCTACATGCATAGCGAGGGCCTCTGTTCTGGCAGTCTTGTTGCCAAAGGGAGCTTAAGAGGGTTCAAAGCTGGTCGACCACTCTGGACATGTCGTAGACACTCGAGTCACGACCCGGGGGTTAAAAAGAAGGTCCCCTTCACCCCGATTAGTCCGAATGGCGCTGGCTACCACCCCCAAGCATAGGAAACAAACATACCTAACATAAATACCCCAGAAAGTGAATGGGAAAATCGCCCCGCCGGTAGCGTAGTGGTTATCGCACCTGACCGGTATTCTGGAGGTCGTGGGTTCGGATCCCACCTGGCGGGCATTTTTTCTTCACTTTCTTTCTTTCTTTCCAAATTCTTAATCTGTTTCAATGATCTACCACATCCTCCCCTTTGCTTTCCGAGGTTTTCTCGACTGCCAACCCTTATTTCTGTGTTATATATATATATATATATATACATATATATATATATATATATATATATATATACCCGCCGCGGTGGCTATATAAATATATATATATATATATAGACTTTCGAGTCACGCCCCGGGGGTCGAAAAGAAGGTCCCCTTCTCCCCGTGTAGTCTGAGTGGCGCTGGCTACCACCCTCAAGCGTCAGATACAGTTGTAGTAAATATAAATACCCCAGAAAGTGAAGGAGGACACAGTCGCCCAGATAGCCGAATTGGTAAGGCATTCGAGATCTAATCGAAAGGCGTGCGTTCGGTCCCCACTCTGGGCGCGTGTTTTTCTTTCTTTCTCACGTAATTAATAATAATAATAAAAAAATGTAACGTCACTAACGGTAAAAAAAACATTCTAACCATTTTCCTATGCCTTCTTTGGCGTTGTAGACTGCCGGCAATTCTTTCTCTCTCTCTCTCTCTCTCTCTCTCTCTCTCTATATATATATATATATATATATATATATATATATATATATATATATATATATATGTGGTGAATCAGAATAGGAAATGAGGGGCTCGTTGTAATAAGACAAATAAGGGTTGGCAGTCAAGAAAACCTCAGAAAGCAAAGGGGAGGATGTGGTAGGTCATTGACACACATAAAGAATTGACCCACATAAAGGTCATTGACACACATAAACGACCTCCAGAACTGGTCTGGTGCGATAGCGACTACGCTACCGGCGGGGCGATTTTCCCCTCCAGTTTCTGGGGTATTTATGTAAACGTAATTTTTTCCTGTGCTTAGGGGTGGTAGCCAGCGTCACTCCGAGTTTTAGGGGTGAAGGGGACCTTCTTTTTAACCCCCGGGCTGTGACTCGAGTGTATACGACATGTCTAGACTGGTCGACCAGCGTTGAACCCTTTCAAGCTTCCTATGGCACCAAGACTGCCATAACAGAGGCCCTCGCTATGCATGTAGCGAATCAGAATAGGAAATGAGGGGCTCGTTGTAATAAGAGGGTTGGCAGTCAAGAAAACCTAGGAAAACAGAGGGGAGGATGTGGTAGGTCATTGAAACAGATAAAGAATTTGGAAAGAAAGAAAGTGGAGAAAAAATTCCCGCCAGGTGAAATCCCAACCGATCCGATATATATATATATATATATATATATATATATATATATATATATATATGAGCAGCAGAAGGAACTTTTAGAGGAGCTAGACGAAATACTTTAGAAAATGGTAGACGGACGATTAAAAACAAAAACAGTGGTTTACTGACGTTTCGACTGGAGGACCAGTTCATTTTGCGGTTACTCAAGATGAAGACTGGCCCTCCAGTCGAGACGTCAGTAAACCACTGTTTTTGTTTTTATTCTTGCGTCTACGATTTTCTCAAGTATATATGTATATATATATATATATTATATATATATATATATATATATATATATATATATAAATATATATATATATATATATAGATATATATATATATATATATATATATATATATATATATATATATATATATATATATATATATATATATATATATATATATATACAGAAAGAAATGCCGGCAGTCTACAACATCAAAGAAGGCATAGGGGAATGGTTAGACTTTTTTTTTTACAGTTAGTGATGTTACATTATTTTTTTATTAATTTCCGGAAGAAAGAAATAAAAACACGCGCCCAGAGTGGGGACCGAACCATGCCTTTTGATTAGATTTCGAATGCCTTACCAATTCGGCTATCTGGGCGACTGTGTTCTCCTTCACTTTCTGGGGTATTTATATTTACTACATCTGTATCTGACGCTTGAGGGTGGTATCCAGCGCCACTCAGACTACACGGGGAGAAGGGGACCTTCTTTTCAACCCTCAAGCGTATATATATATATATATATATATAAGTGGTTCAAGAGAAAAGGAAAGGAAATGCACTGGGGATATTATTGGGCCCAGCTGGGGCTCACCTGCATACAACCCAGTGCGGGGGGAGGGGGAGGAGGGGGGATGAAAGATTAGAAGAGAAAAGGGGTGATGAAAGAGATGGGTAAGCTAGGAAATTAAAACGTGGAGCGTCTACTTAAAGCTAAGCGAAGCAGCAGCAGCAATGGCGCGGACAGCAGACGGCCGTCTACAGGCGCTTGTTGAGACCGGCGTCAGATACAGATGTAGTAAATATAAATACCCCAGAATGTGAAGGAGAAAACAGTCGCCCAGATAGCCGAATTGGTCAGGCATTCGAGATCTAATCGAAAGGCGTGGGTTCGGTCCCCACACTGGGCACGTGTTTTTCTTTCTTTCTCCCGTAAATTAAAAAAAATAATGTAACATCACTAACTGTAAAAAACAAGTCTAACCATTCCCCTATGCCTTCTTTAGTGTTGTAGACTGCCGGAATTTTTCTCTATTTCCTAACGAGCCCCTCATTTCAAAACTATATATATATTTATTATTTATTTATTTATTTATTTATTTATTTACAATACTGCCAGTCTCTTCCCGAGACCATAGCAGCTGGGCTTGGAGATTTTACATACACGTAGTCTACACAAACAGCAGAAAAATGCGGTAAGAAAGAGAGAGAAGAACTGCAATCTTAAACGCGGATGGTCTTTAAAGTATACACAGCAGAATACGAAATATGTTTCAGTATAGTTATACATAAAAATATTTACAGAACAAAGGATAAACACACAAAAAACAAATTATTTCGAAACACTCATTTGTAGCCGGAAATACAGAAAAACACATTTCAAACATCAGTAACACTAGCTGATAAGGAATGTTACATGAAAAGGGATAAAACACTAGAAATAACTGCACACATATAGAGTCCTCGGCCACTCAAACAGTTCAACAGGAGGCTGTAATGCATCTACCAATGAAGGCAAGGTGGGCTAAGATGTTGCATTTTCTATTTTTGAGGCGAAGTCCTTTAGCGAATTTGTGTTAGTAACGGAGGGGTCTAAACTATTCCATTCTCGTATAGCTAAGGGAAAAAAGAGTTCTTGAAGGTGTCGTTCTGGAAAGAATATTCTTTTAGAGTATGGGGGTGTGTATGCCGGGTTGTACGGGATTTTGGTAGGAGAATGTACCTGGATGTGTCGATTTTGTAGTGGTTGTGAATTGACTGAAAAAAATTTCAGGCGCGCCTGTTTTGCTCTAGCCGCGAGTGTTGGAAGGCCACAGCTTGATAACATATTCGTCGGGGAATCAGTGCGCCTATATCTATTGCAGATGAATCGCGCTGCCTTCCTTTGTACTTTTTCAAGTTTATTTACGCTAGTGACTGTTTGGGGAAACCATATTGTACTGGCATATTCTAGAACCGGTCTCACGTAGGTAGTGTAGGCTAAAAGCTTTGTAGATTGTGGAGCCATTCGAAGACATCTGCGAAGATAAAACAGCTTTCGCAGCGCATTTGAAATTATTTTGTCAATGTGTGCATCCCACCTAAGTTTTGAAGTAATTGTTATACCTAAGTATTGCTGTTGATTTACTGTTTCAAGTCTCGCGCCGTTAATACTGTAAACGTAGTTTACAGGATCTTTCTTTCTTGTTAGACTCATGCACACAGTTTTCTTAAGGTTAATCGACATTTGCCAATCGGTGCACCACTGGGCAAGATGGTTTAATGAATCAGCAAGCTCAAGGTGATCGGAATAACTGGTAATTTCTTTATAAACAATGCAGTCGTCGGCGAATAGCTTTATGTTACAGGAAACGTTCTTCGTGATATCATTAATGAAGATGAGAAATAACAGTGGCCCAAGAACGGAGCCTTGTGGTACCCCAGAGGTAACAGGAACGGTTTCAGACGCCACTTGCTCAAAGATGACAAACTGTGAACGGTCACTCAAGAATTCTCTTATCCAGTGTGTTATTGGTCCGTCCCCGATTGTGTGTCGGAGCTTCGCAATTAATTTATTATGGCATACGGAGTCAAAAGCCTTTGAAAAGTCTAGTAATATTACATCAGTATGGGAACAGTTGTTAATAGACAATGCTAGGTCATGAACAACTTCTGTTAGTTGCGTAATGGTTGATAATCTGCTGCGAAATCCGTGTTGGCAAGGTGACAGGATGCCCTTTGTTTCCAAGAAAACTGTTAAGTGTTTTAGGATAATATGCTCAAATATTTTACACGATGTGCTGGTTAGCGAAATTGGTCTACAGTTACAAGGGTCGTCGCAATCCCCCGACTTCAGAATTGGTGTAACTTTGGCCTTTTTCCAGTCGTGTGGAAGCTGTGACAACGAGAAAGATTTGCGGAAAACCAGGCCAAGATATTTACTACACCATTCTGCATATCGCCGAAGAAATGCGTTTTGAATGTTATCGGGCCCCGAAGCTTTTTTAGGGTCTAGCTGAAGCAAAAGGCTACAGATTCCTTCGTCAGTTATGTTTATTAAGTGCGAATGCACTTTATAAGCGACCCCAAACCATCCACCGCCGGCGGCGGCGGCGGCGGCGGCGTCGGCGTCCGCAGTGCTCCTCTATATTTAAAAAAGAAACAGCATCCGGCGCCAGGTTTCGATCCGAGGACTTTGCGGCCGCAGCGCGACGCGCTACCGACTAAGCCACGGACGCCACGCTGATATCAGTGTGAGTAACGCGCCTTATATCTTTAACGCATTCAAACTACGTCGTCAGCGGCGTGCGTTGGCGACTCAGCGGCGTTATAGCGGCTTGGTAACTGCGTGGTGTACACGTGATACTACTAACCCGATGGAAGAGATGGAAGAGAAGGCGGCGAGGCGGTGGGCTGCGGGGGCCGAGCGCAAGCGCCGCAAGCGGGCCGACAACCGTGCATTCGCACTTTCACATTCTCCCCCTCGGGGAAATGCGGGGGAATTTTTCTTTTTGGGTTGATTGTATCATTATTAGGCGGTGGGAGCTGAGGCGTTTGTCCGTTATCTTTAGTGAATACCGAGTGGAAAAAGTTGTTGTAAGCATTAGATTTATCTCTTTTCTGCTCTAATGATAGTGTGAGACGGCCTGCTTTCCTAGGGCGGAAATGTTTCCAGAATCTTTGGGGGTGACCAGTAATAAATGACGGTAGCGTAATATTAAAGTAAAGTTCTTTTGCTTTTTTGGTTGTGCTCTTGAAGCTTGGAATGGCAGATCGTAATTTTGTCACTTTCGTATGCCCTCCGTCCTGCTTTACTGCCTTCCGGAGACGTTTAACCTTTCGCTTTGCGTGTAAAACTTCTCTTGTAATCCAGGGATTCTTTTTCTGTGGGCGCGTAAGCCGTAATGGGATGAAGTTATTCGTTCAATGTGAAACAATGTGTTTGAATCTTAGCCAAAGCGCGTTCACAGTGGTGGAGGGATTATGGGCCAAATCGATGAAGTCGTAAAATTCATGAGCCAAAAAAGTTAACACACTAGCGTCGTCGGCTTTGTTGAAGTCTGCGACAGGAGTTACTGTCGATTCGAACCGTAAGCCATAATCAAGTGTTATACTGCAGATTGGTACTTTGTGGTCAGATATACCCTCGACGACTTCAACGTGGGCGTCGTCAGGGTTTAGGTGGTTACTTAGAAGGACTAGATCCAGTATACTGGTAGCTGTTCCTTGACAACGCGTCGGGCAGGAAACAACTTGGCGGAGGTTGAAATTTAGCATCAGATCGATTAAAGCCTCTGAACTGGGTGAGGTGTGACGCATGTTTGTCCAGTTTATGTCTGGAAGATTGAAATCACCCACCAGCATGACTGCAGATCTACGAACATGCTGTTGAAGAAAATCATGAATGGCAACTAAACACTCGGCACCACAAGATGGGCTCCAATAAACGCAACCTATCACCAAGCTTGACCCATTGCACAATATTTTACAGAACACCGCTTCAGTTTCCGGAACGTGGGGCATTAAAGTATAAGAAATTGAACGTCGGATTAGCAATGCCATGCCTCCGCCGCGAGATGGTCTGTCTTTTCGGATAACAGCGTAGTTCGGGGGAGCAAATTCATGATCAAGAACATTTGGTGACAGCCAGGTTTCCGTAATCGCTACAATGTCAGGTTCATAAAGCAGTAACACGTCCTCTAGCGGTTGCACTTTATTAAGAACACTTCTGGCGTTCACGTTGAGTAGTGTTATTTTTTCCTTTGCGCTGCACTCCGAGTGTTCGGGCGACTTGGCACTTGGTCGTTTTTTGGTTTGTTTAATGGCACCCTTCTTTCTCCTCATCCCAAATAAAAGGGCGATCATTTATGAACAGTTTATCAAAAGCTAAGGCAACCTTTTCCTTTTTCTCTCGATTTGGCTTCGCACTTTCCCAAAGCTTTTTTCGGATTTCCCGAGTTTTACTACAGAAATCTTCACCAATTGCGTAATCGGTGTCTTTAAGATTCTTACCACTCTTTAGTATGGCTGCCTTCTGTCGCGAGTCTAGAAGCTTGAATATAACTGGCCTAATTTTGTTAGGAGTGGGCCTGCCTAGCCTGTGGATGCGTTCGATCGCAATTGGCTGTAGCTTAAGCTTACCCTGAATAACGACCTTGTTTACTGATTCTTCAAGCGTTTCACAGGTCTCATCTTCTGTTTCGGGCAGTCCGTACACGATTAGATTCGATCTTCGGCTCCTGTTTTCGAGGTCATCTATTCTTTTTTCGAGCGTTTGGATTACCGTGCTCATAGAATTAAGTTGCGTCTTGCAATGCTCCAGTTCTCCCTCAAGCCTTGACAAGGCGTCAAGTTTGTTATCTATGTCTACCAAACGTTTCTCTTTTTTTTCTTTAATGTCCGTTGCAATATCCTTCAACTCGTTGATTATTTCTTCAAATTGAGGGCCTGGGTTGGTTTCAATATCTCCTCCCAACAATAGCAGTTTTCCAAGGAACTCAGCACTGTTTGACATCATGACACACAGCCGAGGGCACGGCAACACCAGCAAAAAACGGTCGCTTGAGCGGAAGCATCTACCGTAGTCCGTGCTCACCTGCACAAGGTAGAGAAACGGTTTTGTGAACCGCATTCCGCCGGTGAAGCCGTGCCCAGTGGCGGCCGGGCTCTTGGTGGTGGTCTTTATAGGCTCGCTGAGGGGGGCCGCTGTCAGCCGAATGTGCGCACCGGGATGCGCTGATGTCACCTTTGCCTGATATCAGGAAAAGGCTCCAGTCAGCGGCAGGCTCGGCACGTGCGAATCGGTACTGCCGAAAGTCGATGCGGTTTCACCAACTCTGCGCCGGCCGGTATCGCCATTGCTGGCGGGAGACGGCTGGCAGAGGCAGAACTGCACAAGGTAGAGAAACGGGTATATATATATATATATATCAGTGTGTCGAACCGCAAAAAATACGGGTTCGGTTACGGTTCGGGTTCAGGTAAATTTATTTTGTTCCGGTTCAGTTCCGGTTCGACTAATTCTATCCACGAACCGGTTCGCGAACCGGTTCGAAGTGTTGAACCGGTTCGTGAACCGGTTCAGAACTGAATTATTAGCAAGGCGTGAAAAATCAGTTTTGTATACTTTAAATTCATCAAAACTGAAGTACTTTTTTTCTTTACTCGAACTAGTGGTTTTTTGAAAATGAGCTGCAATACTACTGTCAAATTTGAAAATATTGGCCAGGTGTAACAGAAAATGTACCAGCCTCTTTTTCACCCCCCCTACTGTCATCCTAGAGACTACACAAAGCCGCCGCCAAGAGACATGAGTGTGTTATTTATTGGTGCCCCTTGCGTAGTTTTATTGTACTGCTTAGATGCTAATAATGACTTAAGACATTGCCCATTTTGCTTGAATTACTTCCTTGTTACGTCACTGCTGATGCTGGGTGGCAGAAAATTTGAAAGTTTTTTCGGTGTTTCTCACCACTTCTTGTAAAAACAACTTCCTTAACGAGTCACCAAAGGCAGATCTTTCAAATAAGGCAAGGTAGGGCTTTGTTTTCATGGTCCATTTAGGATCCTTGGCCAAGCATGTAAGATGACGCGGCGGAAAAATATCGCCGACCAGGGGCTGCGGCCCCTTCGTTATCGGGCTTACTGCGACAATCAAGAGCGAATACTGCCTGCAAAACAATCAACAAAGAAAACTTCCACGTAAAGCGCGCAAACACACGCCCGCGCACACAACATGGCGTTTTATTCGCCTGTGAAGAGCAGCTTTACCTGTACAAGAGGCTACCAAAGACGCTAG
This sequence comes from Haemaphysalis longicornis, assembly GCF_048455015.1. NCBI lineage: Eukaryota > Metazoa > Arthropoda > Arachnida > Ixodida > Ixodidae > Haemaphysalis > Haemaphysalis longicornis. The sequence goes on from NW_027526203.1 coordinate 147,991,699, forward strand.
TGGAAATCAGCGAAACCAAACGTACAGTGCCCAACGCTGGGCACACCTGTCAATTCGAAAGAACACAGTCTCTAGAATTTCGAATAGACACGTATCTTCGCTTACCTCACCCGCCGCGGTGGCTCAGTGGCTAAGACGTCGTGCTGCTAAGCCTCAAAAACGCGGTTTCCATTCCCGGCCGTGGCGGCCGCTTTTCTGATGGAGGCGAAAAGCGAAAACGCCCGTGTGTTCGAGGTTTCGGCGCTCGCTAAAGATCCCCAGGTGTTCAAAATTCATCCGGAGCCTTCCACTGGGCCGCGCCTCATCACCTGTGTAGCGTCGGTGCGTTAAACCTCATAATCAATCAATGTTCTCTTTCCCCGTGCAGTACGTTTAAGAATCTTATTTCTCCGGCCCCTTCGCCCTATTTTCCCCTCTTCCTCGTTTCGTGAGGTTCGCCTCGCTTGTATAAAGCCGATGTCTCGAACCAATAACAAACATATGTGCGTCCCTTTCTTCGTGCGTCCCGTTAGTGGCGCTGTTTTAATTCTTGTGATTATGCATGTACCTAAAACCCAAAATTTCAACACTCTTTAGCTGCTGTAAATAGGCATAGGCAAATGTAGGGCTTGAACCTTGGCTGGTACACAGTGCAACAATCTCGTGGACTGATTGCACTTGCACTGTCCCAATGAGGGAGAAAGAGAGAGCGACAAACGTTTTATTGAGCCTTTTAAGGCCCCTTGTGGGGGCGTGGTGACAGGCGCACCGGCGACCGCGGGAAGGGTGAATTCGGTGCTTCAAACATCGTGCAGGCTGCCAAGAGTTTGACATTTGTTCTTCCCAGCCTTGCACCCTGCTTGCTCGACCATCAGCAACATACCATTGCAATTAGGAGCCTTAATTGCTATACTGGTGTGCAGTCGTTTCACCATGTTGTGGCAATGGCGTTGTGCTGCTGAGCCGAAAGACGCGGGTTCGATTTCCGGCCGCGGCGGCCGCTTTTCTGATGGAGGCGAAAAGCGAAAACACCCGTGTGTACGAGATTTCAGCGCACATTAAAGATCCCCAGGTGGTCAAAATTAATCCTGAGCCCTCCACTGCGGTGCGCCTCATCGCCTGCCTTGCGTGGGCGCATTAACAAACCTCACAATCAATCAAGTAATCAAATTGTCACCATGTTGTGACCGTGATGAGCGTGTTCGGAGCGTTTTGATTCATTGAACGGGTAAAAGTGAGCGAGAGATTGCGAAGTTGATGGCGCGTGAAAGAAAGAAGCCCCCAATGACACTTACCACCCTTTATCAATAACGGGATGGTCGAACCGTTTTGTCGAGAACCGGAAACCATTATTTCTTTTTTCGGTTCAGTTCCGGTTCGGGTTCAGCAGGCTCAAAAAATAATGGTTCGGGTTCGGGTTCAGTTCCGGCAAAAATACCGGTTGGGTTCCGGTTTTCGGTTCGGTTCGGTTCCGGTTCGACACCCTGATATATATATATATATATATATATATATATATATATATATATATATATATATATTGCAGCCGTTGCTGTTCGTCTTTCTTTCACCTGTTCATGCTGCAATTGTGCGTGACACCTTGGTGACGTTGCCTCATGGCAGAATCTTAGTTGGGCCTAATTATTCTATTATTTAAAGCTCCAGTCATGCCAATTGTTGCAGAGAAGAAACATTTTTTTCATATTTTATTCTCTGTGGTGCCTTCTACACCGCTTGTGGGGCCGAGCAACCTGAGGAGTAGCGTGAAGTAATGCTCCACAGCGGTGGTTCTCAGGCATCGATGCGGGACGGGGACTCCTTGTGGGCTTATGCAAGCGATGGGACCTCTTGCAGGAGGATCAGAGGGGGGGGATACCTAAGGTAATTAACACAACTGAAGCGTGAAATAGGTTCCTTTAATTAACAACAGTGCCTCATTACTTTGTGTCAGCCAGTTCATCAATACGCGGCACAGCCGCACACAAAGCAAAATCTCTGCGCTACCATTTCACCTGTTTCGGTATTTGTGTTTCAAAAACACCAGCCCGGCCCGAAAGAGCGTTCACAACAGGCGTTCAGAAAACATCGAGCAAAGTTTCGAAGCCATCCAAGGCATAGAAAAATGAGGATATTTTGTGCAGTTACAGCCCAACTTAATTAGAGTAAGCAAAGACAAATTTTGCCTTCATTACTTTGGTTTCCTGGAACTATATCAACGCATTTTTCACTCAGGCGCGATCACGTGCGGACCTATTCACATCAGCTTGAAAGGAGGCCACAAGCTAGGTGTCTGGTCCATATTGTGGGATGTAGCCCCTGATGTGGAACCTGAGCGTGCTCAGATGGAGCGTGATTTTCGCTCTGTCCCTCGCAGACACTACTCTGGAGACTACCATATCACTGAGCGGCCTAAAAGGAAAGTAGGCGTCCCTGCTCACCCAGCACAATTAACTTCAAAGCTTTTTACGAGAGCCCCTCACAGGTTGTGAGTATGAGTTAAATTGGTTCACCGAAGTGCACTAGTTGTGCGGTGCGTAAAATGTAAATGTACCACGGCCTGACTGGAAGCCAAAGACCAGGAGAAAAATCGAGAACCACGGCCCTGTAGTGGTGACTTCAGAATACGAATACAAGGTAGCAAAGGTACTGGGCTCACGGTACAAGACCAGGTCATGAAACAGCAAAAAACAAATTATCCCCAAATAACCGAAACATAACAGGTCATAGAACTGCAAGAAGCAAGTTCGTCCGAATAGCGGAAACATGGCAGAAATAAAATACAAAACGTCATGGGCGCCCACTGGAAGCCCAGGTCATGGAACTGCGAGAAGCACATTCATCCAAATAGCTGAAACATTACAGAAATAAAATACAAAAAGTCACGGCCTCTCAGTGGAAGCCCAGGTCATAGAGCTGCAAGAAGCGAGTACAAATACCGAAACATGGCAGAAATAAAATACAAAACGTCACGGGCTCCCAGTGGAAGCCCAGGTCATAGAACTGCAAGAAGCACGTTCATCCGAACAGCGGAAACATTATAGAAATAAAATACAAACGTCACGGGCTCGCAGTGGGAGCCCAGGTCATAGAGCTGCAAGAAGCGAGTACAAATACCGAAACATGGCAGAAATAAAATACAAAACGTCACGGGCTCCTAGTGGAAGCCCAGGTCATAGAACTGCAAGAAGCACGTTCATCCGAATAGCGGAAACATCACAGTAATAAAATACAAAACATCACGGGCTCGCATTGGGAGTCCAGGTCAAATAACAGTGAAAAAGCCATAAGGGAAAAAAAAGTCCGAGCATCCCACAAGGCCTGCGCAAGCCTATCCCGCAAGGAGGTTGCCATTGCCGACGTGTCGCCATCGTCGCCACAGTCGGTTGGCGACACATCTGTGCCGCTGTCGGCGCCTGCGAGCTCCTCAGGAGTGTCGCAGCACCTCATCGCCATGTTGTGCAGCACACAGGCGGCAACAACGATCTCCACCGCGTGCTGCACGCTGGCCACATCGGCGTAATGAAGGCGCTGGAACCGACACTTCAGGATGCCGAAGGCAGCTTCCACGGCCACCCGTTGCTTGCTGTGGACGGTGTTGAACACATGCATCGATGGCTGAAAGGCGGGCGTCTGCCGGTAAGGCGGGCGTCTGCCGGTAAGGCGGCAGCAACCATGGAAGCAGCGGGTACGCCGAGTCGCCCAAGATGTATCCCCCCCCCCCCTGCAAGTGAATTTGAATGCGATGTAATAGGAGCTGTCGCGGAAGCAACTAAGCATGTGCGTACACAACTGCAGGCATCTGCCAAGTTAGCTGTCATTTTACTGACCCGACAACGGCGGTTGTTCAGATCATGGGACACTTAAGGATCTCTTCGTGAGAATTAGCAACACTTGCGAGCTTCCAGCCACTTCCAAAACCGACAAGTGCGCTCGTAGGAAAAGCTAAAAACGAGTATAGTTCCCACATGTAAAGCGCGAAAGTACGCCAGTGGATCACTTCATCTCTCCCTCTCTCTATTGATCAGGGTTTTTTTTGTATCGCCTTGTTTGGTTAAGGAGAGCCCTTTATTGCGGCATGTGCACCCAAGCCCACCGATCGCAGGCCCGACATGGAAGCAAGGCGGTGCACCTCATCAGGAGTGACCGAGGCGTTGTTTCCATCAGAGACCCGTCTTCACGGCCGCTTTCTTCCAAGGGGATGAAGCGGTCGCCACTCAAGAAAATGGAACACCAGGAAGCCGCCCCATGCATCTCACGCACGCAGTCAGTCCGCGTGTCTGCAGGCGGCAACAACTTTAAATTGTAGCTTCTATCGGAAAGGAAGAAATCAATGCCGGATTAGCTACCCTTTTTTACGACGGCACATAAACACAAAAATTGACCATGGAACGAAGAGGCCGCAGACGACTGTCAAGCTGCGTATCGGATTTTTGTCCGCCCCCTGAAACCTGTATGAATTGCAGTGTTCAAGTAAAATTGATTGATTGATTGAATGAATGAAGCTGGACTGGATGGTGCATACTTGCGAATTAACTCTGCGGTGTTCAGGTAGTGTGCTTCTTTCGTAGACCTGGTGTTTGCGCTGTTATTCTTGCTTCAGTTTACCCTTATGAAAATTTCTACGTCCAGTCAAAAGACAGTCTGCGTCCCAGAGGCAACAGGCTATGTATGTCCTGTGAGCGTCCCCTGTGTTGGAATTTCGCCACCGACTTTCTGCGTCCTCCAAGCGTACTTTGTGTTTCCGTCCTCCATCTGCAGTGTATATTTCCCGAAGGCTATAGACCCTGTATGTCGTGCGAGTGTCCCCTATATTGAATTTGGCCACTGACTTTCTGCGTCCTCCGGGCGTCCTTTGTTTTTCCGTCCTCCATGTGTACCTATATTTCCCGAAGGCTATAGACCCTGCATGTCCTGCGAGTTTCCCCTACATTGAATTGGCCACTGACTTTCTGCGTCCTCCGGGCGTTCTTTGTGTTTCCGTCCTCCATGTGTACCGTATATTTCCCGTGTGCTATAGACCCTCTATGTCCTGCGAGTGTCCCCTATATTGAAATTTCGCCACCGACTTTCTGCGTCCTCCAAGCATCCTTTGAGTTTCCAACCTTCACATTTCCTCCAAGTAACCACGAGGTACCCGTCCTCTACATTTTCAGCACCTTTTGAGTTTTCCCAAGTATTGATAAATGTCTCCCAGATCTATATCGGTTGTCTTCAATGTCTCCACATTGGCTGAGTAGCTCAAGAACAAGTTTGTACAGTATTTTGTGGCATCTGGGACTGGCAATGCCAACTCCCACAAGACACGCAGCAAAACAGTGACTATTCTTTCGCCACTTGCACGTTTATTAACCTTACTTAGCCAGCTGGCCCCGGGCAAGCACTGACGAGAGGGAGCCAGAAATATCTTTTTCACCAACCCCGAACTTCGAGCAGGTGAAGGCTGAAAAAAAAGAGTGAATGCGACAAAAGAATTATTTCTTTTGCAGGCAACATTAACATATTAAGGTCTACAGAAACATAACATGCGCACATACTGGCATATATTGGATAAAAGGCGTTCATCAGTAGCTATTTCAATTCATCTACGCAACTTGTAATAAAGGTCTACGTTTGCACAGGCAAGTTGCTGAAGTGATGCCCAACATTGTGTAGAGATATGTTCTGAAAATACGCCTCTACAAGCAAAGCTTTTTAAGAAAACAAACTCAGACACGTACCGCACATAGTTTTAAATGCGGAGCATTTCTTAGGCTCGCCTGGTCCTGCGTCGTTGATGGCGGCGCCGTCCACACGCTCACTGCGCATGCGCAACTCTCCTCCTTACACCCACAGCTCCGCGATACTACACTATATAAAAAAGAAATAGTTAGCGGCGCCCGGTTTCGATCCCAAGACTCTCTGACCACAACGGGAGGTACGCGGTGCTCTTCCCACTACGCTACAAATCCGGGACAGGAGCAAGTGCTACGAACGCGCCTTATGTCCTTGACTCATTCAAACTACGCCAAGAAGCTGCTGATACAACGAAGGCACGCGAAGCTGACCGTCAACGGAAACGACGAACTGAAAACTTTAGAGGGGTATGCTGAATTTCCCGTGGGAAAGCTGTGGCGGGAAGCGCCACGCGCCTTGCAGCTCAACCAGCACCGTCCGCAGCGCCTCTGATGCTGATTGTGGCAGGATGCTCCTAGGGATTGGCCAACCAAAGAATCCATCACGAGATAGGTTCGCGTTCAACCACCGTCATCATCTTCCCGTAGGGGAACCGCGGAAGAAGAAGAACGAGAAGACAAAGCTGCGAAGAGGAGGGCGTGTACATTGCTCTCATCCGGTGCACCAATGTCAACAACCTTTACCTCACCAAAGCTGACGGAGACTACCGATTCTACCACAGAGACAACATCGACAAGAATATGATGGACGAGTTTCGGCGCCTCGAGAACCACCGCCTACTCACCGTAACACAACAGCACTTGCGTGCCTTTGCCACCGGTGTGGACCCGGACGCGGAATTCCCTCTGGCGCTGGTAAAAACCAGATCACTCAACATAACGGCAACACAATGGAACCACACGGAACCGCCACGATGCTTCGCATCCTCATCAGGGTTCCCCACGGGAAGATTTGGCCTGTTCAGAATGCATAATATACTCAACACTTTTAACTTACTTATAGATGTAAACACAAAATTGTGCAAATACTGCAAAATGGAGAAAATGGGAACAATTGCCACCTGGGCATATGCTGCAAATACAGCTTACTGTCGTTAATGCTAATGCAAAGAAATTCCACATTTTTCATTCTATCGTATCCGACCCATGGTAGTGTCCTAAAGCTGAAGATGGTAAGCTTAATTTCTTCAATATCCTATAGCGACCGGGCGGCCGTTGCATGGCACCACCGCCGCTTCAGCGAACAGCGCCGCCCGTTGCGAACCGCTCGTCAGTGGAATGCCGGTGGCGGTCAGCGCCGCGGAGTTGTGCAAAGCTTTCTGTCGTTCTGCTGTGGTGCAGCTTGCAAAGCGTAAACACGCAGACACTTATTTCAGTTCGGTAAATCTTGAAACTAGAGGCGACCTTTATGTGGCATGCCAAGTGTGTGATTTATGCCCCTACTCAGTAATTACAAATAGCAGACGACGCTCAATGCGCCAAGCTGTATGTCAAGCTATAAGTGCAAGTCCGTTCCTACGTACAAATGTTTCATGCCTGCATGTAGTTTGGGGTATCGAGGAATGCATTGTAGCTACATGCTCCTACAAAGCCGATGTGTGCAGCCGATCCAGGAATGCTACGGCGCTGGCCTTTGGCAGTTGAGGACGGAACGGCGGCGTGCACAAGCAAGACAAAGTTGGGAGTGCCTTCTAAGATTTTCCCCAAAGCAAAAATGGTGATGGACTGACTCTAACTTTATTAACTTGAGTAGAGACGTGTTTACTTTCACAGAAATACACTTACTACAGTCACCGGGAATCGTTTACAGAATAAATACCACACGATAGTAGAACGTTGTTGCTTGCCGTGAAAAAGCATTGCTTTAGAAGACTTGGTTGCTGGCTAGTAGTAAATGGTTTTTCAAAAAGCAATTCCTGCACTGGTAAAAGACCAGAGAGAGAAGGGTGCCAAAAACCTGCCCTCAGTTTTACGACTAAATGCTGCGGTCACGTTTTACAAGCTGCCCCATACGCTTGAGAAATCATGCCCTCCTCCGTCATAACGACGATGATGGTTTATTGGAAAGCTTTCTAGTGAAATTTTCTAGGCTGCCTTCTGGATTTAAACTTTGACTAGTTGAGCTTTGAAAGTGACCAGCACGCAGTTTGGTCCTTTCATCGCAGTGTCTTTGACTGCTACCCTTTCCATTCTATTCCGCACAAAGAAAGCTCCGCATTCAATCATCGTCGTCGTTAGACGGAAGGCTGGACGACTTTTCTGTTTAATTTTGCACGTCCATGCACACCTCTCCAAACCCTCATTGCTTCCAGCGTGCCGGAAATGTATCTGTGCTGGAGGACTCAGGCTAATGCACTCCTATTTGAGAGTTGCGCGTTTTTGGTTTCTTCACAAGGCAATTCACGATTTTTTTGGTACCCGCCAAAAAATACTTAATCATTAAAAAAGACAGGCTGACAATTAATACTGCCACATTTTCTAACTATCGGTGTCAGCATTTATTCCACGCAGGTGGTGAAATGGGAAGGCAAGGGGGGATGGTTTGTAGCTTACGCTGTCTGGTAGTTGAATAACTTTGGCTCTTGATAAAATGACCACTACAACCGTGGGAGTTCCGCTTCGGCTCTCAGGCTCCCATGCGGTCACAGTATCCCTCACGAAAACTGAAGGCACGAAGCTCACGAATAAAGAAAGTGTAAACTACAGCGACGTTTCCACAGCCACATGGTGATCGATCTCGTATGTAAGTGCCTTTCTCTTCAAAGCACACTTATCGAGGTATCCTATTCTCAAGGCTGGCGTGGAAACCGTAGTCATTGAAACAAGTGAAGCTAATTGAAGGTGGTAGAAATAAATACTAATATTAATAGTTTTATTCCTTCTCAGATCACGTGCACCCAGACGCAGAATGCTGTAAAAGCGATCATATCAATGTAGTTCATTCCGAAACTTAGAACTGTACAACAATTTTAGGTAGCCGTTATAGCATTTAAGAAATGAATACTAATAGTTTTATTCGTACTCAGATCGGGTGAAGCCAAGCGTAGAGTGCTGCAAAAACAGCTCGTTAGAGCAGCCCATACCCAACTTTAGAAGCGTCCAGCAAGTTTACGTAGCGGTCATTGCATCTAAGAACCCAACACATCTGTCTAGACTTTGTTTCACCATACATACCCACTCACAACACCACCAAAACATTCAAAGCACCAAAGCAAACACGGAAAAAACGACAGGAGGCTGTGTAGCCCAACGCACCGGCTTCTTCCACTAACAAAGGGAGCGCCGAGTGGTGGCGCCACCCGTCCAGTTACCCGGTCCTTATAAGTTTTCATTCCCATGGTGCTGTGAAAATCAAGCACCAGCACTAAATAATGCCATGTCCAGAGTCCCTGACAAAAAGACAAACATGCTAACAAGTTCCTTGTCTGAGGTCTACCCAAGTACGTATCAATCACCAGCTAATACAGAGGAGCCTAGTTCAGCTTTAGTATTCGAAAACACAAGTAGAATTAAAGGAACGTGTAAAATAAACAAAAATTAGGAGAAACATCAAGGACAAACTTACATAGGACGGCTTGCAGCCTCCGTGGGTCCAGCGCCTTCTTTGCGGCAGTCTGTTTCTGAGCGTTACAGGTTCTGCCATGGAGTGAGGAGCCGGCCAGATCCTCGGCTGTGAAAACTGCACGCAGAAGGTCCCGTGCAAACCTTGTGGGCTGGAGGGCTGCGCTGCTCTTAATCCTGGCCAGCAGGCTTTGTGGCACGAGCACTCCGTCTCCTATGTCCACCTGTAAAAAAAAAGAGTGAAACCCGTAATCATGTTTATCCTGTACTGATGTTTAACCCGTAATCAGGTTCTACCAGCAGCAAAACGGACACACTGGAATGTTGAAATGGCAGAGGGAACAACAGCATAACAAGCAGCAAATGAAATAGCATTGATGATCATGAGCTTTTGCAAATTGCGTATCTCACATTACCAGTAGTGCACTCGCAAACTGATTTCGAGGGATTTTTCGAGGAGCAAAAAGTTCACTAAAGTTGACTGTTTGGCTGGTTGGCACCACGAAAAGCGGTAAACATGGCTGTACTGTCTTTTGTCCCATTCCCGTTCTGTCTGTTCAAGTTCGACCTGTGGTTAGGCTCTTTGCCCTAGTTGTTCTTGCGCCACAGAAATCCAACATTATCGTCACCATTCTTCCCAGTTGAAGCACTGTAAAGCGACTATCAGCTGCTAGATATGCTGAAAGCATCTAAGGGCTTATAAAGGGGCTCCATAGACAAAATATAAGTTTGTTTCAATAAAAAACAGTTTGTCCCGACAACAATGGCACCAATTTTTATCCCAAAGAATTAACAATCAATATATTAAAGACAACATATAGAGCAGTGGCGACTCCCCAGCCACTTTCCGGCACTTTCTTTACGACATGGTAAGATCTTGTTCGAGCGATTGGCAGCCACCAAAAAACAGGACTGGGAGTTCCGTTCCGTTCGACTGAATCACTCGGGTGCTAACGTGCAGTTAACACACCGATAACCACGTATTAATGCTGGCCAATATTACTCCACTGCAGTGCAAAATTTGAAAGTTCTTGCGTTTTTTCTTCAACTAAAAAACTCAGTTTGTGCCTGGAATGGGGCTGATTGAGTTGCCAAAGACGAGTTCTTTCAAACTGGACAAAGTTGTATTTTGTCTAAACTTTTCCATTACCGTGGGAAATTAACAGATTTTTAGAGGTCTAAGAAAACATTTTTTTCTGCTAGAAACAATGCTTAGGCACTGATTACAGGAACAGAAAATGTAGACGATTTGGCGCTCTTTCCAATAACAGCAGTTTTTAAAATGTTCGCATGCATCATGGTTGAAAAAAAATATCTAAATCAAAATTTTTGTTAAGTTCTCAAGGAAAATTATAAAAAATGAGTGTATAACAAACCATCGGTAGTAAAAAAAATTTCAAATAAACAATTTGTAGGGAAAAATTTCAAAAACGCGTCCAAGAAAAAAAATTGACTTGCGCGGAACAGTTTGTCAGATATAAAAAAAAGTTAGCACGTGTGGTGCCCATGCCATGCAGTGAAGCCCAACCTCAAATTCGAAATGCGCAATTTCGGGAAGAAAATCTGGAAGAAATCTGGGGGTTTAACATTATCAGAGGCACGAATTTGTCCCCATGTGACGCAAAAACATCTTGCCAATGACTGTCCTTGCATTAACGGCCAGAGCAGTATTAGGGACACGCACGCAATGCGGAAAAACATGCATGGAGTCGACAAGGAAACTCCATGGTTGATGCTTGTTGACATTCACTGCCTGTTATCTCTGAAAACATAAACTTGCTGGTTATTATCCTCTTCTGACTATATAGAACACAAAATCTTTTGAATAACACAAACTTGTGTTTTGTCTTCATGGCTCCTTTAATGGCCCTTCCAAAATTGCTGATGCCTCAATGTACTTTCTTGCTGCTTGAGATCCACATACAAAAAATAAAAAAACGAAGTTCAAACTCTTTTGGCAGTTTCGATAAAGAGAAACCCAATTCCGATGCAATTCAGAGAATTTAATTCGTGTAAACGTGCAGAGGCACTTTAAGTTTTTAAGCAATACCTAGTAGGTAAGCAGTAATTTTTACCATGACTTCTTGTTTCTGAATTGCGCTCTTTTCCTTGTATTTTTTTTAGTTTGACATGCAAAGTGTGCACAAACATCAGTGTTACAATTCCCAGGCGGTTACCGCGTGCGAGATATGGGCTTATGCGGGAAAGTACCCTCATACTGACCAGAAGCTCAGATCGACCCCATCCTTCCTGGTCTGCACAGTCAGTGCATCACTTTTTATCAACCAGAAAACACCACTAGAAAGCACGGATTACTCACGGTTAGCTGTTGGTGTAAACAGTTTAGCACAAGTGAGTAACGGCACGTAATTACAAACCGCCTGTTGTTGCCCATAGTGCTACTTTGAGTTAACGGAGCCTGCGCTCAACTCTAGCCATGTAAAAACAACTTGTAGCGCCCCTAATAAAAGCATTCTGTTCCTGGCGACACTTCACGGGACATAATTCACTACACATAAGAGCCAGTACTGCCAGGCATACATGACTCCATTTAGATTATGCTTAAAGGAGTACTGACACGAAATTTCAAAGCTGAGATAACTATGTAAAACGCTTCCTTTTTATCAGGAGATATCTCCCAGCAAGTTTCAACAGCAACCGTTCAGCGAAACATATTTAAAATCCGTTTTAATCTTCGCCCGCACGAGAAAGCCCAGAGCGGGCCGACGTGACATCATCTGCTACGTGCCCCAAACTGCCGACGTCGGGGCTCCCGTGACGAAGCCGACGCGCTGGCTGTGGTTGGCGCGCGCTGCTCGGGCGTGTGTACACGTCATGGTTTTGGGACTGACGTCATGCTGCCCGGGCCTGTGGGGACGGCGAAAACCTCGGCCGGTCTGGGCGCGCGCGTGCGCTCGCTCGCGCGCGCTTCCAGAGAGGCAGCGATACGGCAAGAATGGTGACGTCATGTTATACATGCTGTCATGGCGGCCGCTCGGCGTTTTTCAGTCGAAACCGAAACTGGCACGAATAAACGACGCCGTAAATGAACGTTTACGCTGCGCTCGACCGTCTAATCTGTCATTCTATGATTAGTGGGCTGGTAGGCACGCATAGCAGCGAAAAAAACGTAACATAAAAATTTCGTGTCAGTACTCCTTTAAGGACTGATTCCAGCATGTGACAGACAAATCGTCGAGAAAAAAAAACTTGTACACAGCATGCATTTCACTTGGAAACAAGCAGTCTTGGGCAGTAACTAGTTACTAGTAACACGTTATCGCTAACTAGTTACTTTTTTCACTAACTTGTAACTGTAACACTGTTACTTTTTTGTGGAGTAACTGTAACGAGAAATATTGTTACAGTTACTTTATTTCTATAAAAAAATATCCAACAGCAACACTCAATAACGACCGATGTACAGTTAGCGCGTTTCACGTTTTCGGCCTTTCTTTCGCAGAACCTTCGTCTACTTCATCTATGCCAGCTCACTCCCTTCGCATGGGTGGAAAACATCTGGACTAGAAATGTTTAGGCATGCGTGTGTGCGTGGTGTCTCACGCGGTCTACTAGGGACTCGAAGTTTCTAAGTCTAAGCTGGAGGATTTTGCTCAGCAGCGCGACATCGCTCTCACCCAGGAGATAAATAACGCTGCGACAAGCGCCTAAGCGCATGCGGATGCATGTTGACGCGCCAGAACCGATAGTCCGACGCATGGCTGCACCATGTCCGCCACATCTGGAGTGCAGTAAAAGTGTTTGACACAAAGGCGAACAGGAAAACAAACACCCACAAACGCCGCACAACTCGCTGAAACCTTTGCACTTTCGCGGAAGCCTGAAAAACTCCGGTCAGGGCGTCGCGTTCTCATTCGCGGCGGGGAGTCTCTCGGCGGCCTCGCGCTCGTCCAGCCCTGTGCGCAGTGTAGAGTGTTCAATTCACAAGTCGCAGTTGCTTGCGACCATTGTGCGCATTAGAGACCCCTGGCCGTATTTGAGACCACGCGTTTGGGACCCCTGGTCTAGAGGCTTCATCGAGCTGTACCAACTACTCGAGCGAGGTCGAGGAAGTAATAAATTTCATGCCCCTCCACACATACGACGACCCCAACGATGGTGGCCTCCGAGTGCCCTCACATCAGCCAGCATCTTGGCCTGCAGACGTCTGACCACATTGCCACTGCACGAAGAAATGTTCTTGGAAAGCCTCGCGACATTGTTTCGAGGGCTGTGGCCGAAACGAAAACAGTAGCTACATCTGCTTCTGAATTTTGGGTGCAAGCTGCTTGGGCGAGCTTTGTTCGGCCTACGCCTCAAAGCAAACGAATGGAGGGGTTCCTGGGATCGACGACGTGATTGCTGTGGAAGGCTGGGACTGTGAGAGCAGTTTTTTCCAGTCGAGACGGCAAAATCCGCCTTTGTGAGGATAGGGGGGAAAAGGGGAGGGGGAAAACAGTGAAGTGTTCATTTCAGTTTGTATTCCCTTTGGAAATATCTTGTCTCATTCCGGGGATGGGGGTGGCTGGGGGTTGGGGCGGGAGACGACTCCGACGGCCCATGGACAAACGTCGCTTCGGCAATGGCTCAAATTGGTCTATGTCTCCGACCAAAAGTACGAAATAAAAAGTTAACGAAGCGCCTTTTTTGAGTATCTTTCAAAAACACCTCGACAACCGATGTACTCCCACGTCCGTTTCTCCTTTCCTCCAAGGGCCTTCCTTCGATCCACCACCTCCGCCCCCTGTTTCCCATACTCTCTCACTACGCAGGGGGCGGACAAGCGACGGCATTGTAGGCGAAAATAAATTAAGTTGACATTGAAAGATTGTTTCGGCTGTGTTGTCATCCAGCTCGGTATAGTATAAGTTCTCTCTGATTCCAACTTTGAAAAACAACTAATTCTATGCTACAACGATGTTTGCTCTAACACTGTTACTTTTTTTCGGTAACGTGCCCATGACTGGAAACAAGCAGGAGAACCATCGCTGTGTTGCAGCTTAATACCTCGGCAATATTGTAATACTGAAATTCTAAGTGAAGACAATATCAAAGAATGTAATAGTGGAACAAATATGCAAATAAAAAAAATGTTCACAATGCCCGGTGTAAACTACCGACTTATCTCAGGCGGCAGACAATTTGTAGAGACGCTGCTTTGGGAAATACTAGCACAAAATGTATCACGATAGCACAGAACATTTGGCACACCAACACAGAAAAATGCTGCAACGAACCTGGGGTGCAATCAGCGTTGCAGCTGGGGGCGCAGAAGTGGCCTTCATCAGTTTTTTCACGAGCTTTGGTACATTCGAAGAATACATAAAAAAACACCGCTCTAAGAACTACCAAACAAAAAAAGTGCAAGCCTTCTGTATATAACCTTGCCATCATAGGCACTAAGAGCCAAAATAAGTTTTCATATAACAGTGCAACAAACCAGAGTGAAACTAAACAGTGCAACACAGTTTCATTGATTGTAGGGTTTAACGCGCCGACGCTAGACAGGCGATGAGGCAGGCCGTAGTGGAGGACTTCAGTTTAATTTTGACCACCTGGGGATCTTTAACATGCGCTGAAACCTTGTACACACGGGCGTTTTCGCTTTTTGCCTCGATCAGACAAGCGGCCGCCGCGGCCGAGAATCGAACCCGCGACTTTGTGCTCAGCAGCACAATGCCTAGCCACTGAGCCACCGCAACACGCAGTGGAACAATTTACGAGCAAGGTGGTTCAGAATAACTGCAGAAAGCACCACTAAGATCAGATATCAAATCAAAGATATAGGTTAGTGTATCTCGTAATGCAACTGACACAATTTCAAAGATAGCTATGAAAATATCTTGGTATATTTATACCCCCCCGAAAAGTTTAAACCATAACTGTTCAGCAGAACATATTTTAAATCAATTTTTTTTTCATAAGACAACTTTAATAAACAAATCTCTTAAACAATACAAAAATATTTGGACCGATAGCCGAAGGCTAGTGTCCGGTCCAAAGCATAAATGCATTATTGAATAGCAAAACAAGGCACAACGCAGAAAAAAAAATACAGGGCATACGTAATCAGGGAAAACTATACAGGTTCTTTAGAGAAGAAAAACATTTTATACCAGAAAAACAAGGCATACGTAATCAGATAAACCTATACAGGTTGATTAGACAAGACAACCATTTTACAGGTAAACTGAAAATTTCTTGCAAGTTTACTTTCGATTGTTAGCACATTCCAGATTTTCGCACCAAAGAACTCAATTCACCTTTCACCATGGACATTTTTACAAATCGGGAGGTTGAAATTACCATTTGTAGCTTGTCTAGTGTTACGAACTGGTAAAGAAAACAAAGTTAAGGGCAGGGCATAGTTACAAGCTATTATGGTGTTGACTACAAGGGCAATTTTGTAATCACGGAGAGATGTGAAAGAAAGCACTCTAAGTCATTGAATAATGTGTTGCTTGGGTGATCGAATATAGAATATGTTATTATTCTTAACGCTCGCTTTTGTAATCGCTGCAGCGGAGTTAAAAAGGTCGCATAGGTAACCCCCCACGATTTACTACAGTAGGCCCTTTATTAGTGTGTAGCAGCCAAAAGCATCTTCTTACATACGCTATCAATTTGTTCCATCCAGTGTAAGTGTTGGTTGAAAATAAGTCCTAAGTATTTGATGGAAGACCCACTTTGAATTAAACGATCCTCAATGGATAAATTAAAAGTGTCATAATTAAGGTGTTTTGATCTTGAGTGAAAAATTATGTTTCGATTTATCAGTATTTATAGTCAATTTGTTTTCTAGAAACCACTCCGAAAGGTTTTTCAAATCAGCCATTATACCACTTCGAAGAGATGGAAGAGCGTCACCAACTGCGGCTAACACGGTGTCGTCTGCATACATTAAAACTTAAGAAAAAGAAACGGACTGGGGAAGATCATTTATGTAAATTGAGAATAAAATAGGCCCCAGCACAGAGCCTTGAGGTACTCCGCAAGTAATGGTGTTGTAGTTGAATGACAGTTACCAATTACTACTTTTTGTTGACGAGAGGATAAATAGCTTTGAAAAAACTGTTTTCAGTCATTAACGATTCCAAAAGTTTCCAACTTCTTCAACAACACAGTATGAGAAACCGTATCAAATGCTTTCTTAATATCTAAAAAGATTCCTATTGCGATTTTGTTTTCATGAAGGACGGAGTTAATAATTTGAGATAGGTTTAGAACTGCTGTAGATGTAGACCTATGTGTAACAAAACTTTTCTGTTGAGGACAAATTATGTGGTTGGCATGAAGGAACAGATTCAGTTATACTGCAATTAGTTTTTCAAAAAGGGTGTTAATTATGCTTAGTATAGATATCGGCCGGTAGCTACAAGGATCATTTGGATCACCTGATTGAAACACCGGTACGACCTTCGCTAGTTTCAGTGTATGAGGATAAGAGTGAGATTCAAATGCATGGTTAAAAATGTGACACAATGGAGTGCAAAGTATCTCGATGTTATATTTCAAAACCTTCGTATGTATGCCGTCATGGCCGATTGCTCTGTTAATCGGTAATGTACTTACAACTGACAAAAGTTCATCTTCTCTAATGGCACGAAAATGAAAGTCGTTATGGACCTTTCTTGGCAAACATTAATTTGTGAGCGTGGATGGAAACAAGCTAATAAGGATATTACCAATATTGGTGAAGTAACTGATGAAATTATTAGCGACTTCTACAGTGACGTCATCGGGAAAAATACGTTTCACTTGACCTATACCAGTTACGTCTTTGATAGTTTTCCACAGCAGTTTAGAATTGCCCTTTTGCTCATTGATTAGGTTCGTGTAATACTTCTTTTTTGCTTTCCTCATCATCGCAACCGAAATATTTCTGTAATATTTGAATTGACTATGATAATATGTGTTTGTTTTATCACGCTTCCACCTATAAAAACAGGTGTCTTTTTTCTTCAGTATTGATAATATGTCCTTAGTTACCCAGGGGCATATGGCATGATCGTATTGACGACGCGAGCATTCCCGGGTGATTTTTTTTACTACGTTCTGAATACAGCGGATGAAATTCTCACATTCTATGTCAACGTCATTATCATACAGGGTTTGAAAATTAATCAATTTAAGGAGGCTGTTACATTTCCGTAATCACCTCGGGTTGCCCGTTCTGCTAGTTTTTCGCAAAGGGGATATAGATACGTCCGAGGCAAGAATTTGAAAGTAGGATAGTGGTCAGCAATCGGAACCTCATGAACACCAGCCCGCACAGTTATTTCAATGTTGCGCAGTACATGGTCAATTAACATTGCAGATTTTTATTTTACACGGGTGGGGGCACTAATTACATTTATTAAGCTAAACGATTGCAACAAGAACACATAATCCCGATCAGAAGCAGTTAGTAAGTCAATATTAAAATCTCCGCATACAACAAGAGGAGTAGTCCGAGACATAACAGGATCCAAGATTGATTCCACACCAGAAATAAACTCATTATAACATGTGTTGGGTGGCCGATAAACAACACCAACTGTTACTCCAAGTTTAAGGTAAAGGAAAAGGGATTCAACAGTTTTCCTACTGCCACAGCTTTCACTCAAGCACTGGTATTCTGTTCCACACTTTATGAAAAGAGGAACGCCGCCTCCACGAGACGCACTGTTTCTGGGCAAAGACAACCACTCGTAGCATGGTATTTCAACCGTTTCGCCATGTTTAAAGGGACACTGAAGTGATATGTAAACATTGCGGGATTACTAGCGCAAATTGTAGTCCGGAGTCCCCAGGCCATGTTTCGACCACTCTAGGCGCGTTTACGCGATTTTATTTAGTAGAACAACGAATTCGAAAACGCTGTCCTCCTCTCTTTACGCTCGCCCATTTTCTGTGGCGTTTTCATGTGACGTCAGGAGGGGATGAGCTGGCAATTGGCTGCGCCACGGCTGCGCTACTGCACGGCTCCCCGGCCGACAGAGTCAGTCGGCCCAGCGTTTCGTCCGCCGGCCGCCGGCGGGTCGTCGCAATCAAGGAGGTTAAAAAAAAATTGCTTGGTCGCAATTCGTTCACTTAGTTGAAACGAAGCCAGGACACGTTTGTGAATGGAAGAATGTGCCTTTCTTTACTTGGTTTGTTTGTACACTGTATCTAGCTCCAAGTCAAGGTCGCTTCACACAAGCGCTGCACATGCGACGCTTCGCTGACTGGTACGCCAGTAGGAAAATATAAGGCCTCTTGAAGGCGGGAGAAGAGTCAGCGAAGTCAATATAGGTACTAAGCAAATAAAATCAACTGATATTTTTACCGTACAGCGTAAAACTAGGGCGCGGGAAGCACTTTTCTGCGCTGGGCGATCAAGCACAGCGGTCAGCAGCACGACTACGCATCTGCGAACGCTTTTCCGTCTACGAAATGTAATTGCTAGACGTGAGCTACTGTGGAAACTCGGGCGACGCTTACTGCACGATCGCAGTGCAACAAATAGTCACCTAAGCGGCTTGAAATGCCAAAACTAAATAAAAGTGTAAACCGGTTGTACAATATATACCCTATATTAGCAAGGCATTCCCGCCCCGCTCCGTGGCCTAGCAGTCTGGTGCGCTAGGAATTCACCCCAAATGTTTTGCGAGTCACGAGTTCGAATCCCCGCGGGTACTTGCTTTTTTTTTTTTGTAAGTTAACTTTTTTGTTTTCCGCCGATGTTTTCTATATTGAGTTCACCTTTTTTGGGGCCGCACCGTTCATGGCTACACGAACTAGTTCACAAAACGCGCGCAGGCTGGCACTGGCGCGCTAGCGAGTTCTCGTTGGCGTGCTGTTGCCATAAGTACCGACTGCTTGCAGGCAGTGGGCACAGGCCAGAATGAACAGACCCTTGGCCTGGTGCGAACACGCTTTTTACGATACGGGCATGAGTGAGGCAAGCTCCAAATATGGGGGAAAAGCGCATGACATTTGGGCGTCTGCGGGTACGCGGAGGGCGTTCATGCACTGCGTAGGTCTCGGCTAGTGAATGCTACGACTACAAGCCGTCCTGGGAGGCTTATCTTGTGCATTTTACAGCCGACAACATGGCAGAAGCGCGGTACGATGATTACTGAGATATTGAGAATGCCCATCCAACAAAGCCATTGGTTATTTTTTACAGAACCGAAACCGAAACTTGTGTGATTGCTAACCTTGGGCATCGTCCAATCACGGCGCCCCTCCTCTCAACGTAACAGCCTTAGTTGGTGCGGCCGCCGCAAACCGCGCCTGGTAGTTTTTCTTCTTTCGCGCTTTGTAAAATAATTACGGATTTGTCAACCGGATAAACGATGAAAAGTGTGCTAATTTGAGCCAGTCTACGCAGTGCAAGCAAAAACGGGAGCTTGACAAATTCACTTCAGTGTCCCTTTAAGCCAAGTCTCGGTTAGTGCAATAATGTCGTAAACGAACGAGTGTTGGGACAGATATACAACAAGCTGGTCAACATTTTTACGGATGCTACGAATGTTACAATTCAGTACGGACATGTTATCTCGTTCAAGCCATGATTCTTCAATTTCCGTAAAGCTAAAAGACATTAGCTGAAGCGACCTGAGCTAGGTCTTCTGCACTTTTAATGTGAAGCACTCGAGATTTTTCAGCCTTTCGCATCAGTATTTTCCCGTCTCGCACCCATGTGAACTTCCAGTTTCTTTTTTTTTTCACTTTCAAGGCTTTACCCAGCAGGATCGTGTTTGCCGGGCACAGGTGATCATTGATGTATATCGGGTCATTACCTTCGAAGCCAAGTGATGATGATGATGATGTTTAGATTTTTATGGCGCAAGGCCGACTGAGGGCAAAGAGCGCCAAAGGATGGTTAGTTTATTGCAGTACCGTGAAAGTAGAAGTGAAGCAATTCAGTAAAAATAAACGAATTAAAACACAAGCTAATGAAGATGACTGGTGTAAAGGTCCAGGTTGTCATGATGCATGATAAGAGATGAGATGTAGAAAATTAACTTCAGTAAGATACTTAAAAACACGCGTGATGGAAAACATGTGCTCACCTCCTAAAAAATATGATGGGTGAAACGGGATGTGCTGTCTGCATAGTTGTGGGAAGTGTTTGTGTCGTGCTGTGTGGAGTGCTTTGCATTGAAGTAGCACATGGATCATGGATAGGCCGTCTCCACACCTGCTACACAGGGTGTAGCAGGTGCCAAGCCAAGTGCAGAAACATTTAGCCGTTGTTTTTTTGCAGCAGTAAGAAGTTTATCTCGGGATGCTCGTGACGCAAACTTGGCAATGATGTTCTGCTGCTCCGCATTTTTAGTTGGCACTCGATGAACTATTTCAATATCGGTTTCTTCGATTTCAGCGTTCACACAGACAGAAATGGTTTTTACGGTGGCGATAAGGTCTTCCCCTTCGACCATCGGAACCCCTTTTATCTCAACATTGCTTCGGCGGCTGTACTGCTGTAAATCAACCACTTCCTGTCTGACCGCTTTCAGCTCGCTGAAGAGACGGTCGTTTGCCCTTTTCAGTTCATGATTATCAGGTTTGAGCGTGGTAAGTTCTTTGTTAACTTCCGCCATGCTAGTCTTGAACTCCTCAATTTTTTTGTTTATGAAGTCCATTGATTGCTTGACCGCCTTGAGCTCAGATACGAACACATCTGACAACTCTTTTTACAGCGAAGCTGTAAATGGCTAGGATCCAGCAGATCATCTCCGGTCACAGAGCGATGTAGACAACAATCGCTAAAGTGCGTGCGATTACCTTGTGGGGCCCACTTAAACCCCCGGAATCATGAAACTTCGCTGAGTAATACGTTGTTCCAAGGGGGGGGGGGGTACGGAACGGGGGTATGGTGAAAAAGTAAGGGCGCGTGCACTAGAGTTCGCGTCTGCTGTCAATGCATAATATTTGTCCGTCACCTTTACGGCGCACTAGAGCATGCGCTGTGATTACCAGCGCTATAATAAAACGTAATTGGGTCTACCCACGATTCCTGTGTGTTTTTGTCTGTGACGTGATCACGGCGCCGTCCTTGTCAGTTGGACTCCCGACTTCACATGGGTCGTACCCGTGTCGTACATTCCTAACAGGAGCATCGGGAGTATCAAGAGCGTCTACGCGCCCAGAAGCGAGAATTGGCACGCCGCCAACCTGAAAGCGTCGTTGCCGCTGCTCCCAGTCCAACAAGAACATCAAGTACCGACCAAGCTCCCCCCGACGAAGACATCGCCCACGTCGAGCACCGACGCGAGCGACATTGTCACCCCAGTCCGACCTCGAGGTTCCGGAGAGAATTCATCGATAATCCTTTCGGCGCCGCATGTGCTGTTTGTGACCGTTTGTGGTTCGCCGGAGACGTGTCAATGATCGCCCGCGTGCGTGATGCGTAACAGCGTGAAGTGGCCGCGGGTGTGTTGCGGCAGTGCATCTCCTCCGAAGACGTCGAAAAATAGCCGGTGTGCGCAACTTGTCGCGATTCCTTCTTTAAAGGTACAGTGCCCCGGTTTGCCACCATCAACGGGTACGTATACCCACCCACACCGAGGCACCTACCTAAACTTAACGTGGTGGAGGAGCGACTTGTGGCCCCTAGGCTCCCATTTATATCAATTCGCCGATTGACGTTCTTCAATAAAGAGAAGGGGGGACAGTACGCCCTCAAGGGACAAGTGATAAACGTGTCAATCGACGTCCAGGAGACGCTACAGAGCCTACCACGTAACATAAGCGACGATACGGCCATAGAAGTGCACCTTAAGCGTCGCCTCCTCTTCAAACCTACGTACCGACGTGGCCTAGTGATGAAGGCCAACGTGAAAGCTTGGATTCACTTTCTGGTCAACATCGAGCTCCACAAACAGTGAAAAAACGCTTGCCGTCTACCACAGTGATCATAAGGCAATTATTACAATGGTCACGAAATAAATTACGACAACGAGACCTTTGAGCAGGTGTCTCTTTATTCGTACAATAATCACCTTTTAATAGCCAAATTCAACATGGCCAATCCATACAATAGCGAAATCCCAATATAGCAAATCCCTCCAGAGCGCCCGCTTCGCTGGGCTTCCCTCTTCACGGGGTGGGAAGGCTCTGAATTTTTTTTAGTTCTTCGGGTTTCACATCTAGTCGAGCAGACAGGTCAGCCAACGCCTTTCCCAGTTCCTTTATCGTTGACATACTGACAACCATTCGCGGAGCAATCCAGGAAACACTGTCAAGCTACTACAAAAAGCAGCGCGTAGCATTCAGCACATGCTTGCATGGAAAGGAACAGGCGCTCAAAGGAGCCATGAAGAGAAAACAAAAGTTTGTTTTATTCGAAAGATTAGGTGTTTCATAGTACCCCAAGCGCTTTCCCGGAAGCAAATGATGCTTTATTCACTGAGAAATAAGGCAGTTTAAGCCAAAATGTTAAATCTCCCGCTAAAATTGCACATTTGGTGACGTGAACAATGGCGTCATACGAGCCGGTCCATGAAACAGATACTTAGTATGTCGACTCCATATAGCACCCACACGCGGGAGTCAGACAGGAACCGAAACTCGTGCCGAAACCAAGACGGCGGCCATTTTAAAAATACTAGTAAAACCTAGTGCACCCGCAGCCCTAGTCATGGAATCGCCTGATCCCGAGAACAAAACTCTCGCCGAGGAGCTAGGGCTTGCATTTAACAACCTCACACCACTTGAACGCTCAATGCTTCTAAGTGCACGAGCGGCAGGAGTTGTGGGATACGCGGTGGACGGGAAAGCGATCATTCCGCGTTAGCCACAACAGACGGACGCCCTGCCGTCGGCACCGCTGCCTCGTCAGCCCCGTCGCGACGGACGAATACAGACTGGTACGTATGTGCCGTATTTTTATTACGGTTAATAATAGTTCAATTTCAGTAGCAGTATCGCTTATGCCAGTTGGCCGGTGTGGTGTATGGAAAGCCGTTCGCGCGAGCTCTCTGCTTCGACTAGAAAGATACGAGCGTCAATGCGCGGTGTGTACGGCACTTTTTTTCCCCCAAGGTCAAAGCGCTATGACGGCGATTTGACGAAGTCGGCGACGAGCGCCAGCGCGTCCCAGGAGTGAGATAACGTAAGGGTCCCTGCCGTTATCACTTCCTCGGAAATGAAGCGAGCACACTCGTACTTCGTTTAGCTCTCTTTCTCCTCCGTTTGCAAAGTTCACAAAACGTAGCCACTTGCTTCGCCGAGGTTCGTCGTTGGGCAGCACATGAAAGAAGATCTCCTCACCGGCGGGGATGTCGCACTCCCGCGACGATTTGCCCGTACTACATGGGCATTTCAAAACGTAGCAACGAAATTTCATTGTAAAGTACTCGGAACAAACTGAAGTTTTCAGTGGTTGTAAACTGGAAACGAGCTCCTAACAATAGCAGCAAGCCAACACCATTCCGAAACTGTGACGACTGTAACTATCTCGTCGCTGCTTGCTGTTCCTTACTCCCCTCGTTCCTATTTTTACCTTTGCTGGTTGGCGATATGACGGCCAACCTCCTGTGAAGGGATTACGATACCAGGCAAGGTCGCGGCTGTGCGTGCTGGGACGGTTCGTTGGCCCTGAAGAACCTCGAACCCGAAAATTCGTCTGCGCGACGGTGGCGACGGCGGCGACGGCGAGATGTTGAGTTCGGCTGCCGGTAGTTTCGTACGCATTGGCGTACACGCTTGCGTGTTTATTCGGAACTTCAACCGTTTACTCCACCGTTCTTTGTCATAAAAAGAATGTGCAGTATGTTTCACGGGCATATAGCTCGCTATGCAAACTGTAAGCCCTGCCTAACATGCGTTTGCTTTTGCCGGCCTCCGCCAATCGCAGAGCACTCTCGAGTGACATCATAGGTTCTGTTGCGGAAAATGAGCTGGTGGGTCGCATGGTCATTTCCTTTTTTCCTAATTATGTAGCTTATTTGAGCGAAGTTTGCGTTATAAGTGGTGTCGTTATGGTTCTAACAAGGCAACCTTTCGAATGAACCAAACTTGTGTTTTCTCTTCATGGCTCCTTTAACAGCTGCTTGATCGCGCGGTTGCCTGGACTGCTCCGGAATGATGACGCCCCGGAGCCGATCCGATGCTTATATAGTCGAGGTGTCCGCCTCCTTTTGGCCAGGGCAGCGCAGGCGCAGCGTCCGTCAGACGAACGAATGCCCAGCGCTGACGCGCGCCTCGATGTAGCACGATGATGCGACGGCGAGTCGTCGTCCGAAGCCTCCGACCAGCAGCACTCATATCTCTGCACGCACGAGAAAGCTCTGAATGGGTTCCCTTTTAATCCTTTCAGCTCCATTTTTTATATTTTAAAGAAAACTGTTTTCTACACGTTTTCAAAAATGTTAGGGTCTCAAAAGCTTATAAACCAAAAAAAGCGCTGGAAGTAAAAGTATTAACTGCTTTATTAATGAGGAAATTATGACATCTGGCAATTAAAAAAATTATGTTGAGCTAAGGCATCACTTCTGCATATTTTCCTAAACGATGTGACTTCATGAACCTACAAAGAATGAGCTTCGTATTGCACGTATTTAGAGATTTACAAGCTTAGGAATAGAACTAAGACCGCCATTTTTTTCAGCCTCAGTGTCATAATTTCGACTTCATCAGAGTTTTGTTCTTTTTTGTATCGTCTAGCTCCACTAAAATGAAATAACAGTGATATCTATCGCAATTGGCATCACTGTCGGACAATTCCCCCGAAACTAGCACTTTTGGTTCCGTTCTCTGTGCGCCAGAGGAACATTTCTGTGATGGCGTCAATTGACACCACCAGGGCCAAAAGGGTTAACACCGGCACCAGCATGACGCGTCAAGTGCTTCTCCGTGTGCCTCTCCCCACAGTGCCGACGTAAGGGCTCCCAAACGTAGCCAAGAGTGGCTGCTGTTGGCGTGCGCTTCTTTGTCTTTCGCATCCCGTCACAGTTTTTGGGACTGGTGCATTCTGCCAAGGTGCGTGCAACCACAGCCACAATGAGAGCACGTCCAGACGTGTTCTGATGTGATAAGAACAGTGGCATCAAGACTTCCATCCTGTTAGTGCAGCAACCTCAGTGCTCATTTCATCGAAACCAAAATGAATGAACACAGCTATATGTAATTATTACGCTGCAGTTGACCATTTAACGTGCCATTCTACGATTATTAAGCTGGTAGGCACCCATTGCAGCAAAAGAAGACTAAACAAATAATTGTGTCTTTACTCCTTTAAAGGGCCACTAAAGGCTGAACAACTCCGTAACTGGAAGATCCCAATAAATTTAACCATTGGCATTTGCACAATGAACAATGGCTAGTGTTGTTTGAAAATTAACCATTAAAGCTGGCATTTCTGTTGTCTGCACTTCTTTTTTTTTTCTTGCAATGCTAAAGAGGAAACCACAGACCGCAACACTAGTGCCTTTGTACCGAAATGGCACCAAGAACACGTTATACCTCGCGATTTAGGTTTTTTTTCATTCATTCAGTCATTTGTTTATCCAAGTCTTCTACACATAGTTCTGTAAAAGAGGAACTAAATTACAAGCAGTTTAGGTATACATGCTTTCTTACCCATAATTGCCATTGTAAAATATGCAATACAGGCCATGGGCACGTTGCCCCGTCTTTGTGTACTGTAACAAGCAAGCAAAGAGAGTTGAAACAGCAGGGCTCTAATTTAGTCCGGGACTCGCCGCAGATAGTCAAAAGTTAGTCGCGGGGTTCTGTAAGCCTTAGTTATACATGGAAAAACTAATGCCAAATTCTTTCCCATGGAGTCCACAATGACACCAGAAGTGATAATCGAAAAGCCCCGGTACAAAACACACTTCCATACCAAGCATCTGGCGGGCTTCATTGCGTTCTTGTTTCAAACGCTTGATTTTTTGTCCCGCGGCTTGAAGCTTGCCTTCCAGGCTCTTCACCAGCTCCAGCGCGTCCTCCAAATCTTGTGCCCCACCGCAGCTGCACTTGCGCTAGAAGAATGGCGAAACCCAAGACATGTTACAAAACTAACTTGCAGGTAACGACAAAAAATTGCATACTTGTTTAATGCAAGCTTAAAGAATTTACTTTAAGCATTTACTTAAAACATTTTACTTTGCTCTATCAGAGGCAAAGAGGATGTCATTAGAGGATGTTATGCTCTATTGGAGGCAAATAGGATGCTATTAGAGGATGGTATGTTATCAGCATAACATGAAAAATTCAGCATAAACGTCAGTGAAAGTAGCTGAAACACGAGAACAGGCATGCAACCATTTAGAGTACAACAGTAAACCACGTAAAACCCAAACTCGGACGTCACACATTTCCTGAAAAAAAGGTAAAAAAAACGTGGCAGATTACGAACTACTTTTCCAAATTCTGCTTTTGGCACTTCACGTTTATTTTGGTGAATTGCCTGAATGCGGACAAAATGCATCCCGAAATGAAATGTGTGGCCTAGCAGCTGAAGGTCGGTTCCATTCAAAATAACCTCGAAGCCAAATGTTACAAGTACTTTTAAGAGGCAAGAGCTTTTGAGATCTAAACTTCAAAAAGTTGCTTCCCATTATTTTAGGAAACCCAGGAATGCAACAGATAATAAGTTTCATAAACAAAACATGAAGCCCACGGCTACAATGATGCCATGCATAGGGCGGCAAATGGGCAAAGCTAACACTCAGATATTTTTGTTCAGCATGCCAGGTGCCCACTGCTGCTACAAGTCTCGTTCCAGGTTAGGATTTAACACAGTTCTGCAAGCCATAGGAATACATGAACTAATGCCAAATCCCTTCCCATGGAGTCCACAAATAACACCAGAAGTGATAATCAAAAAGCTCCAGTACAAAACACGCTTCCATACCAAGCATTTGGTGGGCTTCAAGCTACGAATTAATATAGACTGCATTTTAGCTCGTTCCAATCCACGCTAAAATCCCCGGATGACGTTTGTGGCTTTGTACTACTCAGCAACGGTCAGTGCCCCTGAATGCAATGTAAACATTGAAAGGTTCAAAACTGCATGCAAGTGCAACAGAAGGGATTACAGTAGTACGGAAAAAAAGATTTTGTAACAGTCCCCAACCTGCAGTGCTTTAAAGAAGTGTTAAAAAAGGCTTGTGACAGGGGCCTAAAGAAAAGTTCCTGAGTGCAATTTCTGATATAACAAACTAAACATAAGCAAAACCATGGCTGTGTTGGAAAGGTTTGCTTGCACTTTTTTTTTAACCTGGGGACTGGGTAACCTTGTTGGTAGTGGAGACTTCCACGGGCTCCGAAGCACACTCGCTCCTGAGGACTTCTAAGGGCTGAGGACTTCTGAGGACTTCTGCTTGCACAAGTTTGGTTCGTTTGCGCTCCATGGTCACCGCCGTGCCTAGAGAGCAAGTCAGAAATCAGGGTCAACCCTGCTACAATTTGACAGAAAACTGCAACAGTGGGATTTTCTGATACCTGCAGTTTACTGTAAAGTTCCGAAAGAACGCCCACTCAACCTACAGAGATATAGTGCGTAAAAACGGGATGGCCAATCTTTTGGGTCAGGCGCAAAAAAAAGAAAAGAAAAATCGACAAAAAGTGGACGCACCGCCAACCAAAACTGTGGGGATATCAACTAAAAACTACTAAGACATGGTGAACTTCGGTCAGGTGCTGAAAGGACAAATAAGTGACTGCATAAAAACATGAATAGATCATGCGTGTTTATTTTGATGATGATGGTTGCATTTTAATGGCGCAAGGCAAACTGGGGCAAAGAGCGCCAAAAAAAAAGATGGTTAGCTACCACATATTAAAGTCAATACTAGAAGTGAATAGCACCAGAAGTAAAAACAAATAAAGACAATGAGGATGGCTGGTGTAGAGGGCCAGGTTGTGATTATGCATGATACGATATGAGATTCAGAAATTTAACTTCTGACAGATAATTAAAAACACGTTTGATAGTAAACATTGGTTCATCGCCTAAGAAGTGCGATGGGTGGAGTGGGATTTGTTGTCTGTAGATTTCTGGAAAGTGTTTGCGTCGTGTGGTGTGAAGTGCCTTGCATGTTATTTTGTTCACTCATCGTCGCTGAAGGCATCGAATGATGCGTCGCTGTCAGAGTCAAACACAAGCTGCAGCACTTCGTTCATCATGCTCTCCCGAGCTTCGGGCTCCCTCGCCAGTTCTGTGCTGGCAGAGGCCAGGTACTGGCTTAAAAACCACCAAGGCTTGCACCGCTTAAACGATTCCAAGACGGTATCTCCCAACTCTTATTTTCTTCCCACCCACTACTCTTTCCTCTTCCGCTTGCTTGTCAAGCCAGGCAGCTTGCGTTCAAAATCAAGACATCAGCGGTGTTTGTAGCCGCAGGACATTTTCGTGGAGGGAGCTCCCCGGGCTTTCAAATGCGTCGAAGATAGTGCAATTTTAGGAGATCGCCGATCTTTCGGGTGTTTTAGTAAATGGAATATGTCACCCCTAAAGGGGGGTGGGCGATGTTTCGGGGGAGGACGTTCTCTCGGAACTTTACGGTAGAGATATCCCAGAAACAGGCTGCAGTATGTTACAATGCCAGATTACACGCATTCAGTCTTACTTTTTGCTATTTTAACTGCCAGCATCCCAGCTGCATGCACCAAAAACAAATCAAGCATTGGCTAACACTGGCAGCTAAATTTAAATAACAAAGGCATGCTTACGCAGATGCAAATTGGAAGCCTACTTTGAAGCCTGTACACTAACAGGAAAACCCCACACTAAAGCCTGAGTAGTAGTAAAAAAAAATAACTAGAAGACTAGGTGCACTCCGAAGGACATGCACACTTGTTTTGATCGGAAATGTATTTTTTCCAATATAAATTCACCTGAATTGGGTAGTTTTTATTTTTGGATTGGAATGATCCTGTTGCTCTTCGCGGCGCAGGCAGAGAGGGCTTTTTTTGTGTACGTTTCTCTCGCCTCCTACTATTGTATACCTGCACACGCCCCAAGCATCTACAATTTTCGCCATGTACACTGCGCGTTATAAGCAGCTTCAACAAACAGCTCCGTACAGAAACGTTACCTTGCCGCAACCATTACTTTTTCATTGAATTACAAGTTTCAAGGAGCGAAACTTCACTCAGAGCGAAGTCGCGACATTCTTGAGTACCGCGTCGGCGAGAATAAGGAACCTTCAAACCACGCCTACGAAAGCACTGTGCCGAAAGGTACGCATGCTAACGACATTCAAACACTGCAACAAAGTAATAGGTAAGAGAGGTATTTGTTGTATTTCAGTGCTTTTCGGGTGATTCATGCCGAACGTTCCCGTGCAGAAGGAAATCAAGAAAGAAATGAAATGTCTTACAAAAACACTGTCCGTAAACTACAGCAAAATTGAAGCCTTCCAGAGGGCTAATGATTTAAAAAAAACGGTTAAACCGCGTGATCTGGTGCTGGCAAGACGAGAACGTGAGGCACCAGAAGTGGCAAGAAAACGTTTTAAGGTGAATAGAAATATAGCATGCAAGTGAAACATGCGTAAATAACATTCAAGGAGATGACTAACGAGGAGCCCTAACGCTCCTCGCAAATGTAGTGAGGTTCACTGCGCTGGTATTCGTCTCCGGCTAAGAACCACGTTTCGCTGTCGCAAACCACGTGACCACAAAAATGAGCTATTACAGCACCGCGCCTTAAAAAAAGTATTTCGCTAAGCTTTACGTACTACTATTCTCCGTTTCGCTCGAACTCGATGACATAAAGGTTTGGACAAGCGCTCAACAACGTTTTCGAAGGTAATACATAAGCTAACAATACCTCGCACAAAGCCCCACTGACAGACATCACCGAACACAGACCCGAAGCCCAACGTCCTAACCTCGCATTTAAAGCACAGTACAAAGAATTTCACTTACCAACGGCCAGGATTAATCAGCAGCAACTTTGCCGTCTTCCCATTCATTGTCGACGGGCTCTTTTAGCTCTTTAGCGCATTTAGGGTTATCACTCCGTCGGCACTGCAGATCCGCCGATTTCAAACTGCGCAACGGATACACGTCCCATTTGGCGTCGTTTGGCCATCTTACGAGCACGTGTGCCGCCATAGCCTCGCAGGGGAAATACGTGACGATATTAGGAGCCAAATACGGGCCCACCTTAAATTTTGGGCTATTTATCCCAAATTTCTGTTCCACAGCACAGAACGGCGCTCCTCATAGCGATGGCAATTCCGCTGCAAGCTGCGACGGTCCCCCTGGCGACAAAAGTAATGTGGCAAATGTGATAACGGGTACAGAGAACAAATCGCTGGCAAACGAAAAAAAAATCGCCTGACTTCTTGCTCATACATGCTCGCTGAAAGTTTTGTTAGGGTCATTTTTAGGCATTTTTTGTGTAATTACAGTTAATGACTCGACGTCGTCTGCATAGAGCGCTGGTCTTGCATGGAAGTTGCTTTAGTCTAAAACAATATGTTTACTCAGCTAGAGTGAACTAGAACAGTGGTTCAAACGAGCTGCCAAAACTGTAGCAAAAACAAGGCATCGGAAGGCGAATCCCCTGAAGTCTTGCGGTCTTCTCGCCGCCACACAGTGGTCAGTGGCAACGTGAGCTTCTGCGTGGATAATTTAAAAACAAACAAACAAACAAATCAATATTTGTAAAATGATATAAAAATATAAGCAGGCAATTATTAATTACATAAATAATTGCACTTTACTATTAATACTGCGAAAGTGAAGAGAAAATTACTGTATTCTTGCGACGCCGGCGCCGTCATGCGGCGGCCACCCACAACTCTCGCGTTGTCTGCTACATGAACTTCTGCGTCGCGGAGCCATCGCATGGATGATACTGCACCCCGTGGCTTGAAGACAGCGCATACATGTTAAAAACCGGCGTGAAGCGAGTAATCCTATCGTCTAAAATATGAATCGGTAGCGCATCAGTTCGCCAAATATATGTTTCTTCGCCCAATATACCCTCGGTTTTTACCGTTTGGTGAAAAGCGCTGCCAGGCTCTGACAAGCAACTCGCTGCATGAACACGCACTTATGAGGCGGAGATTCAGCAAATGTGACGTTGCATAGAACAAAAGCATGTATATGCATGGAGTTTCATACAATATTTGTATGAAACTCTATGTGTATAGGTAGGCGTAAATATGTATATGACGTATTCGGTGCTAAGAAAATTGCGGTGCTGCCTTTTCTTTAATCGCAAACTACAAATTTTCCCGTGACTGTCTGTTCCAAGGAAGCATGAACATTTATTTCACTGTCAAAGTATGACTATTGCATGTCGTGCCGAACAGAAAGTAAGTACTAAAGGCCTATATAGTGACCCTTAAGCGTATTTACCGAAGGTTTCGTGGAGAATAAAAGAAAAAAAACTAAAAAAAATAAAGGTATAACACCGTGGTGCTGGTGGGAATGGAACTCCGGCCTTTTGCGTGTGAAGCGAGTATTCTACCACTGCGCCACATTTGGGAGTCTTGCTATCGCAGCGCCCCTAACGGATTTTACCCGTTTTTTGCTTCACTTTTGATGTATTGAAAGTATAGGCGTTTGAACCACTCTGTGTTCTAGTTCACTCTAACTCAGGTGCTCTTCTCGGATAAAATTATGCGCTAACCATGGAATGCAAGCGTGCGTAATTATTGGTATCTCGTGTTAGGCTTGTTCAGCATGTGGTTCTAAAATTTTCGGATATAATACACACCATCTCCAGGTCGGCGCTCAAAGCACCTGAGGGCAGTTAATGCGCGCACACACACACGCACGCACAAGCACACAAAATTTATCGAGCTCTTCCGTCCGCGAACAGAGCTGTAACGGCCGGCGGACCTAGCTTCAAAAAAAAGGACGCCAATTGGTATACAACTGGAGCATTTTCTTTGAGGAAAATTAGAACATACCAATTTAATTGAATACAACGCATGTATTCCCAGGCAGTTAAAGGTACGGGGGTGCAGACGGCATATGTTGTACAGTGTAGCCCATTTATAACGAACCCACTTACAGCGATATAGCGGTTATAACGAAGTGATCTTGATTTCCCGTCCCAATTATAGCGGTCTTATAATAGTCCAGATATAGCGAAAAAGCGGTTATAGCGAAGAAATTTCAGATTCCCGCTTACTTCGTTATAACCGGGCTACACTGTACATGGTCGCACGACCTGGCACTTATTAAATTACTGGCAACTTGTACAGGAAGTGCAGGCGTAGTCGGGGTATAAGCTGTATAACATGTGTTCTGCTTCAAGGCTGCGGCAGTACACAGCTCGCCGCTCGGAGTACACAGCATACCGCATCCCTTCAAAGTCTCTGCGTCCTTGTGCAACCGATGTACTATTCTGCTTGACTGCAAGGCTGAGGTGGTGTGATTCTTCATTGTCTTCTTTTGTAATGTAAGCAAGATTAATTGTGATGGCATTGTTGTAAATGCATACTGGCCTACTCTGCACGGCTCGGGAACTACGTCAAGCTCTCTCGAGCTTTCATTTCCGAAGCCCACTGCTGTTAGGAGGGGAGATTAACAAATTAAAAAATTAAAATAGGAAACTTACACAGCATCTACGTGGGTATCCTTCGTAATTCCGACGACATATGCAGCATGGATTTTGGGACTTCCGCTTTCTGGCTGTCTGCAGGCGCGCAGGTGCATTGAAGTTAAGCCAGTAAACTCATTTTAACCTTTAATTTAGAGTGTAACACTGCACATGACTGAGCATAGTTATAACAAACAAGGGGGTGCCCACTACAACCCCAGTGCAGGAAACAGACGCTCATGTGGAAAGAGGATGGAAAAGGATCACTGGGAATCTATAAAGCAAGCAAACAACAGATCAGGAAAGAGAACTTTTATGAGAACAATACAGGTAGTGCGTTGCTCTTTGAGGCGCGGACTGGCTGCTTGAGAACTCGAACTTACATGAGCAAATATTCGTCCCAGGATGAGACATGTGTAGGATGTGGCAGGGATAAAGAAACAATCGACCACATAGTAATAGAATGCCAAAAGATTCAGCCACTTAGAATTGGGGGGAAAGACATACTTCCTGAGGCACTGGGCTTCGCAGTTGATGGAAGCATTATTATCTCTATGGAAGCATTAACTGGTCAGACGTAGGTATTACCAGAGTCCTTACTCTGGTATTACTAAGCAGCGGCTATAGTATTGGTGCAAAAAAAAGCAGGGAAGTCGATAAAGTGTCACCCCAGCCAGGCGTAGCGGCAGGGCAACATTAAAAAAGAAATCTAAATTTAAACTAAATTTAAACTACTAAGATAGGCTAGATGGCATATGCCGTCATTTGCGATGGCATATGCCGTCATCAAAGAAGAGGCCTTTATCATCATCATCATCATCATCGTGCGAAAGGGCATACGCAATCGTGATCATCCTCGAGTGTTGGTCGCAAGCACCTTTTCTTACCTCCAAGGGTCGCTATTTTAGATGCGACTGCATCTCATTCACTCGCCTTGTCCCTGCATCCGGCGTCGGAGTTGTTGTCGGCGTCCGCCCCTCCCCCATTCTCCTCGCCGCGTGAGCTGCATTCTCCGCCGCTCACCCCCTCTCCTCTCCGATAGCGAACACTCTCTTGCGAGGGGCATTGGATTGGATTCGAATGGATTGGCTTGGGTTGGATTTCGATTGGATTGTATTAAAGTGGATTGTGTTGGATTGTGTTGCGTCATAGCCGCGGCAGACGCACTGGCGCCGGCGCGTCCCCTCACCGTTATGCGCGCTATAAAACGCGGTGCCTGCGCCGCTCCGCTCCATCGTTCCAGCGCCGTTCCTCCGCTGTCCAACACTGCAATGTGAACCCCCTATGCGTCGCATCTACGCAGGGGTTCCCGCGAGGGGAGGTGGGAGATTTTATTGGAAGCATGGCCGGATTGAAATAAGTGATGGTTTTTATCTTAGTTGCGCCACCAGTGCGTGTTTACGCCAGCGCACGTGTGATACGGCTGGCGATATGCCTCCGCGCAAGCGCTACAAAGAGTATCTCCGGGATGTGAGCGTTCATGTACCAACACGCACAAAATACCACTACAAACGTAGCGCGCAACAGAGTGAAGCCTCGGAATCGCCGCACACGCTTCCCTCAGATGTGCCGACGGATGGCCAGTCTGATGTTGACTTATCCGATGTCAGCGAGCAGCAACACCGCAACGACAGTTCCCTTGTGCCTCCCGGTGGAAGCGAGCAAGTTGACGTGCTGCACCAAGGGTGTGTTTCAGATGACGGTGATGGCTCTGATGTGTCTGTCTGCGGTGAAGCTTCAAGCAGCGACGAGTCTGACTCGGACTCGGACTTTCCCGGTGGGAACTGGGGAGCATCGTCCTCCGATGCCTCTTCCATATGCAGTGATTCTACAGACGAGCCAAGCGAGGTCGATAACATCGACATTGAAGAACCGTGCAGCGTCGAGAAAACAAAAATGGTGACTACGGGTCCCTTATACTGTGTAGAGATCGCTCATATCTGTAATTGCGCTAGTAGTGATGCTTCTTCAGTAACGACTGACTAAACCTTGGGGTTAATTTACAGAGGTTTTTCACTGTTTTTCATCGTTTGGAAACATTGAAGTGTGTGTGACCAAAAAATTTCTCAGTCATAAAACAGCTGTTCATGGACTTTGATCATTAACAATTATTTTCACAGTGGGGTCTTGTAAGTTTACTGGCTTTAAAAAAACACCTACCTCATCGACTTAGAATATATATATATATATATATATATATATATATATATATATATATAGTGCAAGGGTGTTGAGTTGCAGAAAAACTGAATTCGCTGAAGAGGCATCGGGAGGCAAGCAGTTCAAAGTAAACTAGCCGAAGAATTTCACTTGTGCAGCGTGATAACGCACTGGTGAGGATAGCTGTTGGTCAGTGCCCCATGCTCACGCAGGAATTGCCGGGTTGGTGAAAGAAATTAGACGCCACAACACTTCAAATCAAACTTCATTATAAGATGCATACACGCACACACATATCAGGGATTTAGTCTTTGATGACAGTGGCCTACAATTGTATGCCGCCCTTTACAGCGCGCAACAAGGCATGTTTCCGGGCGCGCGCAGCTTCGTCCAGCTCATGAGCAGCGGATTCGGTCGCCGCTGATGCCTGCGAGCGGCAATGCAACCAGCGCCCCTCTATATCCCAGCGCTGCCTTTCGAAGACCGTCTCGCCGAGCATGACACGGCAGCAGAGCGACGAATAAACATATCAGATAGGGCGGCGGGGGCAGTCCGAACACACTCTTTGACCGGCGCTCCATGGTTCTGGTCGGTGCCCATACACGGCGCAGCGATGCAGTTCGGCGACTGGTCCCGTGCTCCGTTTACTTCTGCGCGGACCTGTACATGTGTTTAACTTTCACATTTCTCTGCCGTAATGTCATTGTCCTTCTGCTGCTACACTCATGCTTTCATCCCAATCGTGCTAATGCATTGCATTCTTGCCTTGCAGGACGAGTACCTCTACCCGGGCTGCAAAATCACCCATGGAGAAAGCCTTCTACTTCTGATGGCGCATAGCCTCCGTTACCACTCCAGAGAGAGGCAACTGAGAGTCTCCTTAAGGTCGTGCAAGCACATTTTCCAGGTGGCACACAATTTCCTTCATCGAAATATCCGTTTTTCAAGCAGTTTGCACAGGAAAAGGAGCAACCAGACATGTTTCTTTTACTGTAAGAAAGCTAAGTACCTTCTTGGCAAGTCAGAAGCCCTAGAAACAGACATCCAATGCCCTGGCTGTGATGGAGAACACAGTGTCAAAGAACTCGAGAAGGAGGGATCATACTTTCTTGTTTTTAACATTGAGGAGCAGTTCCGGGGAATTCTTGAAGATGCAGACACGCCTATTGTGCTCACTCAGAGAGAGCGCAGTATGGACATATCTGACATCAAACACAGCAAAGGGTACAGTGAACTTGGCCTCGGCCAATATGACATCTCTGTGTCGTGGAACACTGATGGTGTACCCCTGTATGAGTCATCGAAATGCTCAATTTGGCCCATCCAGCTCCAAATTAATGAACTGCCGTTGAAGCAGTGGGTGAAACGAATAGTGCTTGCTGGATTGTGGTTCGGCGGAGAAAAGCCAGAAATGGACGTATTTCTAAAGCCATTTGTTGATGAAATGAACAAGTTGGCCAGCAGTGGCTTCTTGTGGACAGCCACATATGGCACAAGAAAGCACACCCGCGTGCTTCCAGGACCATGCGTCGTGGACACCGTTACGCGATGTGGGGTCATGGGCATGATGCAGTACAACGAGGCACACGGGTGTGCTTGGTGTGAGCAGGAATGAAAGGTTGTCCCGAAAGGAAAAGGTACCACTCGTGTTTACCCTGTTCAAAGCGTTAAGGGCCAACTGAGGACCGACGCCTCAATGAGGCACTATGCTTCAGAAGCCAAACGACATGGTGAACCTGTAATGGGCATGACCAGAACCTCAGTTTTCTTTTCTTGCTTTCTTCACGTTTCCAGCTGGGTTCGTAGTGGATTACATGCATGCGGTATGCTCTGGTTTCGTGAGGACGACTGGACGCATGTGGTTCCAGCAGAAAAGGACATTCCCCTACAGCCTGGGTTAGGTCATCCCCACGGTTGATGCAGGCCTTAATAGGGTAAGGCTGCTCCATGAAATGCCTCGCTTGCCAAGTTCAGTCCACCTCATGAAATACTGGAAATCCTCAGAGTGGCGCAACTGGCTTCTGTACTTGTCACCAGGTGTGCTCCACGGAATACTTGCAGGGATGTACTACCAGAACTGGATGAAGTTCGTCCGAATCATGCATATCCTTCTGGACGACTGCGTGGCACTAGACCAGTTGAGGTCCCTACAGAAGGACATGTTTTCTTTTCTGCAGGAGTATGATGAGCTGTACGGGGAAAATCACCTAACCTTCAATGCAAATGCCCTGTTACACTTGGTCGACTGTGTTCGGGAGTGGGGACATCTGTGGAACGTCTGCGCTTACTCATATGAAGGTGTGAATGGCCGCCTTGTCCGTCTTGTCAACGGAACGACGCATGACCACTTGCAAATCGCAGAAAAATTTCTGATCCTGTCGACCATGCCGAAACGTTTTGCTGAGAGATTAAGGGCATCATCTCCCTAAGAAACCTTATTGTAAGCATGATGAAGGGCTACAGACTAAGAGTGAATGGCACAGTGGCTTCAAGTACACACTTCGGGGGAAGGGTAAGTGGTCTGCCTATGGCATCGAGTACTCAAAACTCATCGTTGATGGCTTCTTGTACTGTGTAGAAAGGTTAGACAATTCACAGAGGGCAAACTTGTATGTGCAACTACACTCAACCACGCCTATGTTCGGTCAGATTAAGTCAATCATTTTTTAAGACTGCCAGGGGCATATTGAGGGCTGCAACTGTGGGGGCAGGTTTTTTTTCATTTTGAATAAGCTTAAGGTTCAACAGCAAATGTTCAATGGAACCATTCTTGGCTCGGAAATTGTTTTTTTCGTGCAACCTCCCTCGAGAATTTTAAAAGTCAGTGCGACTGACGCCCGGGAATGTGTGGCCTTAGCTGTTGAGGAGAAGCTTTTCCTTAGCCTCTTCAGGCAAGCCATGTCAGGGAAGTAGTTTAGTTTCTGAATTGAAGCTTGTATATAGTACAGTTAGCTTGTGTATGATCACTAGCCCCTTGTTTTGTTTTGTTGCTTTGTGCATCGAGTTACTCTTCAACCGTGAAGCACACCACAGTACATAAGTATCCCAAACATTTTTTGCATTTAGGGAGACCATAAAGGCACCGTACAGCTTCATTTCTTTCATAGTTCCATGACAATTAACACTAAAAGAAGTTTAACGCAAACTGAATTTAATTAAGCCAGATAACTGGAAAAGCAGGGGAATAAGTAGCAATGGCTCGTAGTGTTGCTACACCTTTATTTATTTATTCTTCATTAGATCTTCAGCCTAGCTCTAACGTTCACCGCAGCGGAGCAGTGCGGATTAATTTAGACCATTGATTGATTATGAGGTTTTACGCACCAAAACTACACAGGCGATTAGGCGCGCCGTACTGGAGGGCTCTGGAGTAATTTTGACCACCCGGGATCTTTAACGTGCGCCGAAACCTCGAACACGCGGGTGTTCTTGCTTTTTGCCTCCATCAGAAAAGTGGCCGCTATAGCCGAGAATCGAACCTGCGTCCTCGGGCTCAGCCGCACAACGCCTTAACCACTGAGTCACCACGACGAGTTTAATTTAGACCAGCTGAGGATCTTTAAAGTGCACTGAACTCATTACACAAGCATTTTTATTTTCTGCCTCCATCGGAAACATGCCCGTTGTAACCAGAATGGAATTGGCGTTCTTGTCTCCTCAGCAAATGTCTTGGTTTGCATAGCCACCATGGAGGGCCACATGTAGAAATTATGATTTGTTGTGTTTTGCATGCCAAGGCTGCACCTGGGCTATTACGTATGCCGTAATGTAGGCCTGGTCTAAATTCAAACCTTCATTTGAATTGAGTTGAACCACATGGGGTTTATAAAATGCACTGAAATACCCGCACGTGGGCGTTTTCGTTTTTTGCCTCCATCAGAAAAATAGCTGCCGCACATTAAGTCTAACCCATGTCGTCACCTTCACTAGCACAATGCCTTAGCCACCATTCCAACACCTCGGTTATGAGGGGAGCTGGCGCATCACCTCGGGCACCTTAAGGTGTGCCAAAATATTTCGCGCACAATTGTTGCAGGGTGAAAGCTTCATTACTCTAGGTACAAACCCAGAAAGCTGCCCATTCCCTATTGTGTTAATTAGACCTTGACGATTGATTGCAGGGTTTTACAAGCCGAAGCTACACCTGGGCTCTGAAGTGCTCTGTAGCGGAGTGCTCCAGATTGATTTTCACCTCCCACAGGGGATCTGTAACGTGCGCTGAAATCTTGACACACGAGTGTTTTTTGGCTTTTCTCCTCCAACCCACAGCACAGTGCCTTAGCCACTGAGCCACTACGGCGAGTGTAAATTTTACCTTCAAGCTCCGCCAAGGTCGAGCCAGTGTCTTATGCACTTGGCAGTGAAGGTGTCCCACAGTTTTTTTTTTTTCCAAGGTTTAACGCACCGACACTACACAGGCGATTAGACGCGCCGTACTGGAGGGCTCTGGGTTAATTTTGACCACCCGGGGATATTTAGCGTGCGCCAGAACCTCGAACACACGTTCTTGCTTTTCGCCTCCATCACAAAAGCGGCTGCCACGGCCAGGAATCGAGCCTGCGTCCTCGGGCTCACTAGCACAATGTCTTAGCCACTGAGCCACCGCGGCGGGTGTCCCTCAGTTCTGTTGTCACTTGAGTTAGTCACATGCCAGGGTCTTGTGGAAGTTTATGCTGGGGCTTGCTGTAGTGTGGCTTTCTTAACTTCTTTGTTCTTCATTGGGCCTTAGCCTATTACATTATGGCAACCACAGAGAATGTTTGGGCTTTTCGATTCTTCAAACTTGTATTTTGGCCAACCAGGTGCTATGAATAATGTTATGAGGAACAATACAGTCAAAGCAGCCTAACATCGCAGCATTTTTCTTTTTGAGTGTCTTGGTTCATTGGTTATTTGGTTATTTGGTTCATTGTGTTTTTTTGCTTGCACATAGGTTGTAATCAGTTTCCAGGTTCCCCTCCCTCTTTTTTTGTTTGCTGCACGATTATGTTCTCTTTGTTTGGTTAGTTGCCGAGTTCCATTGATTTTTGCAGTGACTACGTGTAATATATTGATGCTTCGGAAAGCAGCTAGTTGAGGAGCGCCAAAACTTTGTTTGCATAATGTTCTCATTCTTTTCTTTTTCTGAAACCTTTGTGTCTCCTCTTTGTGTCCTTTGTGGTGTGTATTTTTTTTATTCCTGTGTGTGGGTATGTAGATACATGCGTGCGTGCTGTTAGCATTGGTTCTTTTAAGCATGATCATCAGAAGTAAGCCTTGCTGTGTACTCCCCCACCCTTCTTTGTCCATGTAAATAGGTATTTTTGTGTATGTCAATACATGTGTGTGTGCTTTTTTGTAATGCTTGCTCATTAGTTGTGAGCGTTTGTGTCCAGTTTCTCACTTCCTTTTTTATGTAGACCTACGTGTCTGTACAAATGTATATATGGGGATGTCTCACGGTCGAACGTGCAGTGTTAAAATATAACTGGGAAACACAAATTGACAAACACTGCACCAGTGATTGCTCAGTGCTAGACCAGCCTCTTTTGTGCTTGCCTTCTGTGATTTTTATGCTGCACTTCGCGCCTTTAAGTACCATGTTGCTGCATTGCCTTTTTTTTTTCTTTTTTTTCCTGAAATCATGATGACTAAGTTTAGAATAATTAGAAAAGCAGCAAGTTGTAGAAAAAAATAGCTCCATTGGCACTGAAGTATTCTGGTCACGTAATGGGTGACATCAGTTGCATCCTTTTTTTGTCTAGCCTCCACCACGACTTTTTTGTTTTCTTTTGCTGTGGTATTATCGGGGTGATTATGTATTTTTGTATTTGGCATGTTGATGTGCAGAGTTCTGCTGTGACCATGTTGACTGTGTGGACAGTAGGAAAGCAGCTAGCCGTGTACAGTGCGATAAACCTGCTTTAATTGGGGCATTCTTTATGGGAAGCGTGTAGACCGTTCCTAAGCTTGTTGTGCCTTGACATCCCTCTTTTTGCTGGGCAGGTGTGTGCTTTTATAAAAATGCGTGTTCATCATGCTACTGCATTGTTTTCTGCGGCAACTGTATAGATTACAAATTGAGAAGAAAATACAGCTTTTGAAATCAGCACAGTGCCTATGTTCTGCTGGCGCGTACCACTTAAAGGAGCCATGAAGAGAAAACACAAGTTTGGTTCATTCAAAAGATTGTCTCGTTAAAATCATACTGACACCACTTTTAACGTAAACTTCGCTCAAATAAGCTACATAATTAGGAAAAACGGGAATGGTCATGCGACCCACCAGCTCATTTCCCGCAACAGAACCTATGATGTCACATGAGCTAAGCTCTGCGATTGGCGGAGGCTGGCAGAAGCAGACGCAAATTAGGTAGAGCTTACAAACTAGACGAACGAGCGATTTGCGCTTAAATTGAGGGCACATTCTTTACAAAGCAATAAGAATGATGGGACAAACAGTGGAACTTACGAACGCACATGTAAACATAGAAGTACTGATGCGTTCTGCTGTTCGTACTGCGCAAAGCATGCTTGGTTTAGCTGCACAGCACTACGGGGCTTGGGGTTGTCTCAGACGACACTGGCCGATTGACGCAAGCAACGGTGTCTTACGTGACCCCATTTGTCGAGCGAGCACTGTTTCAGTGAACGAATATTTTCTCCCAGAACAAAAACAAGCCAGGTTTAAATGCGGGCAAAAACAAACCAAACGCTTGCCACGGTATGGTGGCGCCATCTAGGTTACGGAACGTAAAGAAACGCGGGAACAAACCAACACCGCTGTACAGGGTGGAGACAACCTTTGAACGGTCCCATGCCGCCGCAGTTGGGCCAACGGGCTCAACGCGTTATTCTTTTCGTTTCCCACGAGACCTAGCAACGCGAAACAGACAATATGATTCAAACTTCTTCAGTAAACCGCGTTGCGGCGATAATTTTAGCGCGGTTTTGACACAATGACTTGCTTCGGCGGCGAGCGAGCAACCGAAAATGGCGGCGCCAGCGTATATACGTCTCTCTACCCTGTACGGCGGATGCGTGAATGAAGGTACTCTAGGCTGCAGAGCGGTCGGTTCCTGTGATGTCATTTCGGACCAAGAAAACGCACGATTGAGCGGGAAAATCAAACTTTTAACCTAAATTGTTTAATTTCTCAGTGAATAAAGCACCGCTTGTATCCGGACAAGCGCTGGGGGCACTATAAAACACGTAATCTCTCGAATAAAACCAACTTGCATTTTCTCTTCATGGCTCCTTTAAGGGGGCACATGGGTCTTTGGGACCAAAAAATTGCCCAAAAAAGCATTTTTCAGGTATCACTTTTCTCTTGATTTTCACAGTTTTTTCTACAAAAATTCCGTATGTGGAACAGTGCCACGTACTTATAAAAGCCATATAAGCCCGATTTTAACAAACAAATAATTATTTTCCCATAATTCCCCACTTTTTCGCCTCGAGTGGTATCGCAGTCAAACAAAATTCTCGAGAGGTACATTCCTGCATGTAGTGCAGCTAGAACATAATTTCTTTTGCACTTTGAAGCTGAATGTGTAAACCTTGCAATACGGGAAGTAGATTTTGCATTTTGCGTTTCAGTAGTTGTTCAATTAGCATTATTTTTAATCGGTTAGCAGGAGTAGTTCAAACGTAGAAGGTAGACTTGATGTAAAATTGTATGTGATTGCAAAACAAAAAAACTGCTT
The DNA here is from genome assembly GCF_048455015.1 of Haemaphysalis longicornis. NCBI lineage: Eukaryota > Metazoa > Arthropoda > Arachnida > Ixodida > Ixodidae > Haemaphysalis > Haemaphysalis longicornis. Next base: position 148,034,240 of record NW_027526203.1, read on the forward strand.
CCCATGTTTCATTCTCCACAACTTCTGGTATATATTCAAGTCTTGCTGGTGATTATTTGTTGAATAGTTTTTTCCTGCTGTTCTCAAAAACAATCAAGGAATCTTTTAATTAACACAGAAACAAGCTATCTCACATCAAAACGAATTAAATATTTGAAATCAGCTAAAAAACCAAACAAGCCTATAAAGATTCATCAGAATTTCTTGGAAAGCAAAACAAAAGTTTCTGGGACCAGTGTGCTTCCTTAAGGTCTGTCATGCCTCCTGTTATATTTCAAAATAAAGAACACTGCTGATATTGGTATTGAACCTCTGGCAAAATTAACATTCAAAAAGGAACATGTGTAGGCTTTCGTGTGCCTAGGTTTAGGAGTAGTGTAATGCGTGAATTTTGGTGGGTACATTGTTTTTATGCCTTGTGTTCTATTCGAAATGTTTGAACCGCTGACCTTTTATGCATGAAACAGCATGTGGAAGAAATAAATCTCAAGTTCGTGTGCTGTGCATTTACTTTCTCTCTGTGTTTTTAATATAGCACAACTGTTGCATTGCATGAGGGTGGTCTTTACAAATAATTGTATCACACATTAAATTTTTACAGAATGTTCTGAAAATGTTTGGATGTTCAGTTATAAAATAAATTAGTTGTGGCTGTCAAAAAATGCCTTACCATATGAGAGATTTTCCGAGCCATCTATGTATGGCTTTCATAATGGCATGATTACATTCGAAATACAAAGGATAACGAGCCATACTATGAACACATCATTTCTGCCACGTTCCCCAAGGAGCACTGGTGTTCTAGGTGAGTCAAAGTCATCTAATTGTAGTCAGTTGTATCACGCAAAGCAATAATGAAGCCTGTCACTTTTAAGATACAGAATGTTATCATTTGCTGAAGGACCCAGTTAGGTTTTATTGGGTTTGATTGGCAATCCCCAAGTTCCAGTTTGAGCTGGACAGTGTGCTCACTGCTTATTTTTGGTTGCAGCTCCGAAGGTGTCACTGGGTTACCCTCGCAATGTTGATTATGGTAGAAAAGGTGGGTTGTTTGCCATCTATCCCTTTTAACAGTAATTCATCAATGATGACGGCATTTTCTGGCAAATGACATTGTAGTGAGGTATACGTACCTTTCAAATAAATCAAAGTTGTGTGTTATTATTACTTTTCCTATAAAGAGAACTGCTAATCATTTTTGAAAGCTTAACAAAAGGTACTAGAAATAGAGTTTAGATAAGTGGGAACATACCGTATGAAGTGATTGTGCGGCAACTGTGCAATTAAGGGCATCAAAAAGTTTACATAATTCTTTGTGCACTAATTTATAGATGCGGCAAGAAACGACATACCAGCATAGCACACTGACAGAGTCTAGTGCCTTAAAAACCCTCAAATAAAGCGTTTTGCTCCATAGATGCAATGTCGCAAGGAACAATGCGCAGTATGTTGCTTGTTACAAAATTATCATATTTTAACTTTCCATAAACTGAAACAACCGCCAGTTCATGACTTCTGGCCTGTCCAAAAGTCAATATATAGCCTATAGACTTTTAAGTCAGTGTAGTCATCGAAAGAAAACAGAGAAGAAAAAAAACGCTTTCTGAAGTATAATTTTGAAAACCACAACTTAATAAACAGAAACAAGAGCAGCTGCCATCTAGCAGCACAGCTGGGTCATAGTTGGCAGGTGGCAGGGTTCAAAAAAAATTCCTCTTTCAGCTTCTTCAGTGACTTTATGCAATGATGACTACCGAACAACCATATCCCGCTCGATTCTCAACTTCGAAAAATATGCCTCTTATTACAATGTAATGAGCTGATAGCTGATGAAAGCTTAATAGTACGAGTGGTTTGCAATTACATACCTAATTTAATTACATCGAAGTCGAAAGATAGCCAAGTGACTTTCATTGCCGCCGAGCGAGGGAAAGTTTGGAAAATAGTGCTAGCTGAACTAATTCAGAGCGATTATGTCGGATGGTTGTGTGAGCGCCGTGCAAGGCTATTAAGGGTGCTTAAAATGCTAATACAGCTGTTTAGGGTGACTGAAAATGGATGCTGATAGGGCAGAAGACCGATTACAATGACACTTAAATATCAAGAATGGGTATACACTTTTGCTCCTTATGTGCGTCGTTACAGAAAAAGAGTGCAGTTTACTTTTTCAGAGTTGTTGCTTAGCGCGATCTGGCATCGCTTTAGTTTCTATATGCTGAAGGAAAAACAGAGGCAGTTCATGACTTCCTGTTTCCAACAGTCTATACAGAGTCCATTTACTTTTATATTCCTGTAGTAATTGAAAGGAAAACCAGAAGGCAATGCTTTACGGTGCTCCAATTAGGTATAATGGTGTGTCAAATTAATTATAATGACTGCTTTGAAAAAGCAAACTGCCCTATTCCCGCTGTGATGCCACTCAGGTTAAAAAGGATTGCAAATATCTTATATATATGTGTGTTTAATAAATAACTCTTTTTACACTAGGACCTCCCTACAGAGGCTCTGGAATGCTTAAATAATAAGAGCGTGCGCCCATTCTTACTTTCCATATGCGGGGGCCCAGAGACAAAGTTAGTTTACTTTTTAGCAGCATCTATGTAGACTAGTTCCACACCAATTTACTTTTGACTGACTGGGGGAAAAACAGGCAGTTCATGACTTCCTGTTTCCAACAGTCTATACAGAGTCTATTTACTTTTCATTCCCTGTAGTCAATTAAAAGGAAAACCAGAAGGCAATGCTTTACGGTGCTCCAATTAAGTATAATGGTGTATCAAATCAATTATAATGACTGCTTTCAAAAAGCAAACTGCCCTATTCCCGCTGTGATGCCACTCAGGTTAAAAAGGATTGCAAATATCTTATATCCCTCCTCAAAGGATCCGTATAGACGGAATTATAGGAGTACTAAGCTAGGCTATTGCCTTGCCTCTTTTTTGGTCACCTTGGCTGTTTTGGATTCTCCACTGTTCTTTCCGTATTTCATCGTTAGCCTTCTGGTCTTTCTTAACCACTGCGTGTCCACGCTTTTCAAGTATAGGTACCTAAAAACCTTAGCTGCCCACCTTCGTTGATCCATTGCCCTCAACCTCATCTCAAAGCATATTTTACTCTGAGCTTCTCTAACTTCAAACGACGCCCAGCCCATATCTCCCTGAACTGCTTCGTTAGTTGTTTTTCCATGCGCGCCTAAGGCCAAACGTCCTACCGTTCTCTGGCTTACTTCAAGGCCTGATAGAGCAGCCATCGGTTCCGCGCGCCGCGGTGCGGCGCAAAACGGCGAAATGGCCCCTTCGAAATTACGCTCTCTCCGACCGAATGGGACGGCCGGAGCAACCCCGTCTGTATAATACTTGCCTAACGCGTGAGCAAGAAATGGCCAAACAGACACTCTCCTGTTGCTCTCTCCTGCGCTTTCCCGCTCCGTAGCCTTGCTACGTGCTTTCATGTGCGCCAGCCAGCGACGCTTCTCGGAAACTATGCAAAATAGTTGGCAGTTTGTCTAGCGTTGCTCAGGCGGCGCTCCGACACCTGCAAGGCAAGCTGACGCAGACACACGCTGTAGAAGTGGGTGCAGTGTTCGCGGATCGCGAGCAGTGACGTAAGGCGGGACGTCCGCCGGCGCGCGCCACATAGCGGATGAGTGCCTGAACTAAGTGTCCCTACCGCTCCCATTGGAAAGCGCGCGACGCGTTAGGCAATGTTTATACAGGCGGCGTTGGCCGGAGCAGCTGCGCGCCGCCGGCAACCCATCGCGGAGGCCATGCCCTAGATTTGCGCCGCTCTTCCACGCACTGCACATAACGCAAGCTGTTGCTGCCGACAGAACACCCCCACAATTGCGGGAATTTCTCTCTCCTCTTAAGTAATTCGTTGTCGAGGGTTTGTGCCGTTTCTGCACAGCTTTGCTGGACATCTACTCTCAGTGAGTGGAATGGCTCATAAATTTTTGCCTTATACGGTTTTAGTTCGTTTGAACGTAAGGGCATTCAATGCATATTCACCAAGAAGACCTAGTTTAGGCTGGCGTGCATGCGACAAAGTAAACGCGCCTTAAAACACTAAATACGGCAAAATTTAGAATACGAAGTTTTAGTTCATTATAGATGGTCCTATAGCCTCTATGTCGGGCTAAAGCCTTGCTTTTTATCTTAACCCGTAACTTGCCTGCCGCTCTAGGTGACCGGAATGTTCACTTCGAGCCTCAGAGATGGCTCCCCGATATTAACAGCACCATGCCTGTTTTTTCAACGCCAGCACAATCTGCGGAAGATTTCACAAAACCAAACGGCGGGGTTTACAGCCACTGTATATATAGTGCGGCGATAAGGTCCCACCATAGGTTTATTCACCTTGTTTAAGTATTTTAAGGTATGGCTGCGCTCGCGGGCAAGGCATTATTCATTCGTGTACCATTGTTGTGACACAGCTTCGCACGACAGACCACTCGGCAGCTGGCCCTCCCCCATTCTGGCGCCAAGCAGTCGTTAGCGCAATCGGAATGAAATGACGAATTGCACCAGCAAACAGGAGCCGTTCATCGGCCTTGTGCACCACGCATTACTGAGTGTACCATGCGAACCACGTTGTGAGCTCACTCGCGACACCTGACCTTTGCGTAGACGTGAACCGCGCCTGATACCTTTCATTGTGTTTTAGAATTTCCACCAGCCACCAGGCGAGAACTACCGGCTTCAGGACGCGCGCGACAGCGTAGATACACGCTGCAATGGAGAAGATGGCGAAGACTCATGGTGATCCCGTCAGCCACGGCGCCCCGAAACGCAGACGTACCGTGAGGACTACTGTTTGTTTACAGTTGTTTTCGTTTGCTGGGAGACCATAAACCATACCTTACGCTAAGTTGTTATTTGTAATAAACTTTAACTAATTTTTCAGTCTCACTCACTCCGTTAATTCCCCTACTCAAGGCAATATACCATGTCACACGCGTGAACCTGGCCGACCTTGGTGAGCTCTATAAAAGTTACTCCGGACTCTTATGGATAGTGAGCCGTTTTATGGCATATTTAAACGCTAAGAAACCAAAAAGGAGGACCCAAGGAATGAAGGTAAAAAAACTGTTCGCATGGCGACGCAGTGAAACATCCCCCTCGCGAGGGGCACGATAAAATGCAGAGCATTTCCGGGGGCGCACGACGTTAAGTACCCAGGCAGCACAGGACTGTTCGGCCTAAAACAGGCCGGTGTACTTTGGCCGGTGATTTTCTGTCCAGCCGTTTTCCGGCAGCCATGTTCGGCCCATGTCCAAATGTGGGCCTTTTGGCCATATACGGCCGTACTCCCATGGCTGTCCAACGGCCAGTGTCCGTCGGCCAGTCGACCGGCTTACGGTCATACGGCCAGATTCCAGCCGTAGGGTTCCGGCCATTCCAAAGCCACCCGTGTACGGCCGAAGTACGGCCGCCAGAGGACAGCCGAGATGCGGTCGTCGGACTCCAGCCGGACTAAAGCTACCGGAAATACGGCCGTGCTACGGGCATTGGAGTTCAGCCACAGTACGTTAACTGTACTGAGGCCGGTCACTGCATGTCGCGCAAGCAGATGACTCATTCGCGGAGTGCAGAGGCAGCACAAACCCAGCATTTTGGGTCCAATGCAGCCACATCAAAGTGAGCTCGCGCGCAACCACCAGCCGTCAAGCTTTCAGCGCAGCCTTGCTTAATTACCAGCCTCAGTTGACAGCAAAATTCATTTATTAAACAGTGCTCACAAATTGTCGTTCCTTTAATTGCTGTGCCTCTTTTACTGCTGAACACAGAAAATATTCAGTTCTTTGTAGAGCTTAAATAGATGTATTGTCCAGGTCCCGATATCCTGTGTGGGGCGGCTTACCTGTAATAAACGGGAAAGCGCGGGGGGGGGGGGGGGGGGGAGCGGAGGGCGCATACTTGAGTGGGTTGAATTTCAGAGAGATAAATTGCGCCGTTTTAGCCAATTTCTTTTAGGGCAATATTCCGGAACACTTTCATGCTATGACTACATAAACTATTTTTATAACAGTTGCTTGACCAATTTTGATGTATATAAAACCGGCGTGAATGCCTTTACGAAGCGTTTTGGTTCTCAACAAAACACTCAGGAGCAGTTAATATAACTCCTTCACAAAAAAGTATGTCCAGTTTTTGCCCATTTTTCTTGCAAAGACATTTTCTACTCGATCAACTTTTCTGGTGATCTTGCGCAGGGCTGATCCTAAGAAGGAGCGAACAGGTACTTTCATTTTCAATCTATTTTAATGTTGTTTTTATGAGTATATGTCCACACTACTTAATAGTCCGAAAGAACTTAATTTTCTTCTAATGTCATACTACGTTCAAAAAATTCTAGGCGCGTTGCGAATGACGCCCTGCTTCAGGTGGCTGCAGTTGTATCCCTCTGTGTTCACGCAAGCAAAGGCGTAAAATTAGAGTTACATAATTTGTTTCAAACCAATAACATAGCAATGGTAGCATGCATACAGGAAACCTTGCATACTGCAACGAATAGGGCAATAAATATTTTATTGGTCAAGGTTGAATGCGTAGGGTTCTCAACCCGTCGGAGGCAAACTTGCGCCTCTGGAAGTTTATTTATTTATTTATTTATTTATTTTTATTCATTTATTTATTTATTTATTTGATGCCTGCTTGCCTTTGCTTGCATTACAGAAGGGAGATACATACCACTAAGCATTAAATATGAGACAAAATAACAAAATAATTCTACAAAGCGCGCTGAAAATCGTCAATAGAAACAGTTAATGCAATCATACGTGGAAGATAATTACACTGCAGTATTGATGTAAAATAAAATGAATCGCGCAAGGCGTCACCTGTAAAGGAAAGTTAATAATTTGCTTTAAGCTAGCGGTCCCACTTTGCGATATGTAGAATGGCGCTTGGACATACTTCTCCCCTTCTACTCCAGTTTGCGAAGGATAAGATATTACGAACAAAGTTCAACCTGTGGTTTTGTCTGTGATCTTTCACATCCTGCCATTTCAGTTTACTTTTACTTTCTGTCATGCTAAGTTGAGCGTGCCAATTACCATTAATACGAATCGCAGTGACATATTCTGTATGTTTTCGAGCGTATCAACCAGCTCTTTGGTGTAGGGATCCACGAAAACACATGCGTACTCCAAGATTGAGCGCACATGAGTGAAATACGGTTGTTCTTTTCAGTTAGAGGGAGGTTCACTGAAATTTCGTCTCAGAAAGCCAAAAACATATGCAGCCGTAACTTTTATGGTGTGAACCTGCTTATTTAACCTCTAACTACTCCCTAAATAAACTCCTAGGTATTTATATTCCTCGGCCGTTGTCACAGCAGCATAATTTACGGTATACGTATTCAATTGGAATGAAGGTTTTCTTGTAAAGGTGCCGTTAACACACTTTTTAACATCCATAAACTTTTCTGAATCAGCACACCAGGATGTTATTAAATTCGAATAAAGCTGCAGGTATACGGAATCACGTTCATTCGCTATACTCCGGTAAACAACACAGTACTTTTGAACAAAGCTATAGGGCCAATAGTAATAACAATGCAAAATACGATTAATTCAGTTCATAGGATGAAATGTACTACGCAGAAGGTGGTATGGAACACCATCATTTGCTTTTTTGCAGTCCAAGAATATACAGTCAACCACTTTAATCTTATCTATTGCAAGAGCCAAATCGTGCGTGAACTCAACAATCTGCGTTGAGCAAGAAAATCCTGACAAAGTCCGTGTTTGCTAGGATGCTGGCGATTATGTTCAACCAAATGAGTCATATCCCAAGAGTAGCTAAGCTCGCCTTCAAACATCGGAACTAAATTAACAGCTAGGCTTCGTCAGTGACAAGGCTCTGTTGTTATCGCAAATTTAAAATAATTTTTTTTCTAAATAGGCAGTCGTTAAATCCCATGAAGTAACATAGTGCAGGGCATGAAGTTGATCCTACCAATGCACGAGCGAGTGTCTTCTACGTTTATCACCAACAACATTGTGCAACATTGCTTGTCGCAGTTTAATTGTAAGCAGAATAACTTGGGCTTTTGCTCGCACTTGCCTTTCTTTGGTGGGGAGTCCTTGACATGGTGGTGGTTTAGCTCCTGCGTGGTGGCCGCTTGCTCGACGCCCTTGAATGCCAGTTATTTTGGTGAACCATCTCCATCTTGGATCGCACATCTCTGCCGGGTCGATGTCTCCAATGCTCTCCATTTCGTGAGGGGGCGAATAGCCTCGAGCTGATGCGTCGACGAAGCCGGCGGCAGAGGCGTGGTAGCGGCGATGACTGGCGAGGCTTAGCTCACCCGTCGGTGTGGCACAGTCTTCTTGTGGCAACAAATGACATTTTGATGGCCTAAAAGGTTCCCTGCTAATGTCCATTGAGTCCTTGCACCTTGCCCGTTCACCGAGAACACTCATTACTGTCTGACAAACGGTGTTCGTTCATTTCAAACGTAGAAACACGGAGCGGATGAAAACGCGTCCCCGTCGTTCGGCTCATTAATGGCTTTTTCTCCCCCCAGGAAAAAACCGGTCGGTCTCCTTCCAAACACGTCTGTGCATGAATTCTCGGCGCCCAGGCGCGTGCCGTTGTTCGGCTGTATGCCGTTTGCCGAAAAAATGACGTATAACCGGATACCTTACGTAGGCCGGTCTCCTCTTGAACACCGGTTGCCAAATATTCTGTGGCCATTCGCTTGCCGTAATTCGGCCGAGGACAGCTAACCGAATGAAAAACATATATTCTGGGGCCGTACGTCGGCCGGTATCCTTCATAACACTGGTTGCCCGAAGAAAACGAATATTCTACCGCCGGACGCGCGGTTCACCGTTGAAACAACGAATGCACGGCAGCCGCGCTCCGGCCGGTCTCCTTTCGAACACCAACTGCCTCAAGAATACGCATATTCTGTGGCCGGTCGCTTGCCGTGCTTCGGCCGATTACCGCTTCCCGAAGAAAAAACGGATGCCCTAAGGCCGTACTTCGACCGTTCTCTTTCTCAACATCGGCAGCCGTAAAAGAACTGAATATCTGGCAGCCGGTTAGCTGCCGTTGTGCGTCCGGACACGGGCGGACGGAAAAATACCGAAGTGCTGGTTGCCGAATGTTGGCCGTTCAACGCATGATCAGTGGCTGCCAGAACCTGGATGCTGGCCGGACATGCCAGAAAGCGGCCATAGACGGGCCGGTCTTGGGGCACACTTTCTGTGCCGCCTGGGTTATAGTTTGCGTTACGTTAATGTTGTTGCACTTGTGGCAACTGCTGACGAGAGAGCGCGGCGATGAGTGCGTTCCAGCCTCGCCGACACCCGCCTTTATCACGCCACGATCGCGCCACGCGCGCGCGATGCTGACGTCATGATCACGCCACAGATGTTGTTGATCCCGCGACGCGCGCGCCCCCACCTGTTGGGCGCGAACCGACGGCGGAGAGAGCGCGCGATGCGAGCGGAGAGTAGGCGAGGAGGAGCGGGAGTGAGGGCGCACCCGCGAGCGTTGCGGACTACTACGGACGCCTAGAACGGGTGACATGGTGAGTTAAAGAAATGCTCTGCATTTAAAAAAATTTGTTTTGCCAATTGCCGTTCTTCAATGCCTCCTTAAAGATAATTGCTTTAACACTGTACAGCAGGCGTTCAAAGCAAGGTTTGTCAGTTAGACGCCTATCTACAGACGGCAACGCACTCGTCTATAACACTTGAGCGGCGTGCCGCGGCTTGCACTGGGGACGCCTATCGCTGATGCCCGTTTCGCGAAAGCGTGAATCTGCGCATGCGTGGCCACCATAACGTGACCGCCTTGTCTTTGTTTGCTTTTTGGTGCTGCAGCAGAGGCCGCTTGCGCCGCTGGGACCGCTGTCGGCGGCACCTGCAGTGAGGCACACCCACAGCTGACGTTGCGCGCCCCACTGCTGCGTTACTGTTCGCAAAAATCTACAGCGTCATCGTTTTGTCTGCCATTGTCAAGTACGCGTACATCGGACAGGGCGGACTTTATTAAACGGGCTCATGAACTTCCCGTTCCACCGAGGTAAAACGGGTAAATTAAATACACTGCAAATGGTTTGGATTTAAAATTAAAAAAATGTAGAAAGGTAAACAAGCAAATTACGCAGAAAATTAGTTACTACAGAACAATGCTAAATACAAAAGATCTAAAAGCTGTTGTCGCGTTACTTGCCGCTGACTTTGTTTCTGCGTGTGAGTGAAACTGTGACAAAATGTTTGAGGGGTTAGTATTGTTGAATAGTAGCGTTAATTAGTATTGTCATTTCTTCTAAATTTTTTAATGTTTTTGTATGTTTTATTAGCTCTGGTTTCTTTCTTGCAAGGTAATTTCTATGGATATTAAGGAGTTGTTCTCTGTGTTTGTTTGTTAGTGGGCAGTGCTGTAAATAGTGGTCAAAACTGTCTGCTGGTAGGTTACATTTACATATGTTATTATTTGTAATGGTGAACCTATGAAAATAAAACGGAAATCTACCGTGTCGAGTGATAAACTGTGACGTGTAATAGTTGGTGGGAAAGTGGTCCATGATTTTGTGAATATACTGTATATTTCTGCTCCGGAATCGGTGGTTGGTCGCTGGCGGCAGCGGTTGGATTTCCTAAAGCTGCTGTTATCGTTCAAGAAGGCGCGCTTTGAGCTCAGTGATAAAGCTGAACAGAGCGTGAGCAGATAGATGGTTAGGCAGGATAATGGGCAGTTCCTTGCACAGAGGAAAAAGAGCTGCTGGAGCACAATAGGAAAAGTTAAAGCTGTTCCATTCAAACTGACAGCTGTCAAGTGCGGAGCAGTGATTCGCCAAATGAGCTGTGGCAGCCTCTCTTGACTAGTTTTAGTATCAGCCTAGCGCTGATATCAAAAGTACTAAGGAGAGAGTGCCACAGCCCCTAAAAAAGTAAAGAGAGACACTGGGTATAGTTTTCATTATGTGTGGTAATTCATGCGTAATTCATGATTTTTTCCCTGTATTTTATGTTAATGTATACTTACTTGCGGGCTAGCAACGGCAGCCTCCGTGGCAACGACGCAGCGCAAAGGTCACTCCCAACAATTTGCATATGAGTGGCGTGTGCTTGCGTGGCACAATATGGGACTGACATCGGCTTTGTAATGCGAGGGTCCCGGGTTGAATCCCGACCAGGGGAAGCGGTGATCTTTTCGAAGCCTCTGTTTGGGCGCGTGACGCCGAGTGACTGCGGTGGCTAGATACCGTGAGCCCGAACGAGCGACGACGACAAACCCGTCCCCTTAAGTGCGCCGCACTTAGAAGGTTGACTTAGAATGATCAGAGCGGCCACACGAATGATGGAAAGACAAACGAACAAGGCCACAATAGGACCAAAGCATGTCACCCATGTGTAAGTGTTTATGTACAGCTACCAAAGTAAATAATGATTGATTAGTGACTGATAGGAAGGATAAGATAAATTAAGGTGAATAGCGACGAGTAAAGGTGGATGAAGCTGGAATAAAATAAATGTATTAGGGTGGGTTATAACTACTAAATACGGATTAGGTAGAGTAGAATTCTACCTATTCGATAGAGTATAATTCTACCCATTCTACTCTACTTAGGTAGTGTACAATCCCATACAAAAATGGTCTATGGGTGCCTATGGAAAAATTTATGGTATGCTATCACCGCCTATGGATCTCTATGGCGGCCCATAAGATTACATAAAACAGGCTATAGCCACCTACTGAATTTTTGATGTACAGCAGGCTAAAGAATCGAGACCACAGAATACTCTTTAGACGGCTGTAGAACATGCTATTGTGTTTAAGCTTATAGAATCTCAGCTATTCAGGTTGCTTTAGCCTGCTAAAGAAACGTGCATGTCCTCAGTTCTATAGACCAGCAGCCACAAAAGCTCCTTTAGCTGTCTATAGAACAGTATATGGCTGGGAATCTGTAGACCCCAGATCAATTAGCTCTCTTTATCCAGCTATAGAGAAGCGTTTGTCCCTAATTTATAGAAACGCAGCCATAAAAGCTATTTCAGCTGGCTATAGAGCCATCTGTGGCTGTGAATCTATAGACTCCTGTATGTTTAGCTTTCTTTAGCCAGCTATAGAAGAGTGTTCGTCCCGAAAGCTATAGAAACACAGCCATAAAAGCTATTTAAGTTGGCTATAGAGCCATCTATGGCTGTGAGTCTGTAGACTCATGTATGTTTCGCTTTCTTTAGCTAGTTATAGCGAAGTGTTCGGCCCAAAAGCTATAGAACCATGGCCATAGAAGGCTTTTAAGCTGGCTATAAAGCCACTTAAAGCCCTAAATCTATATAGTCCTGTACGTTTTACTTCCTTTAGCCAGCTGTAGTGAATTGTTTGGCCCAAAATGTATAGAAACACAGCCATAAAAGCTCTTAAAACCGGTTATAGGGCCATCTATGGGCTCTTAGTCGTCTTATCATTTAGGCATGTTAACTTTAGCTGTCTATGAAACATATTTGGCCCTAAATATGTACAACAGCAATAAAAGTTCTTTAACTGGCTAAGGAGTGATGTATGGCTTTGGGTATATACTCTTGACCATTTAGCTATGCATACCCGGTTATCGACAAGTGTCGTTGAACCTTTCAACTCACAGCTACAAAAAACTTTTCTAGCTGGCCAATGCGTACCATGTCGGCAGCAACAGAATCCAGGTCATTTCTCTATATTAGCAGGCTATATAAAAACTTATAAGGTTTGCCTGCCCCTGCAGACACTGACAACATGCTCATTTCTTTCTCCAGTGACAATGGAGGAGAGAATTGTTTTTAGAAAGATACATCAAAAAGTATTCCGTAACACAAAAAATGCCTTTCGTCCCGCCCTGCGAAAGTGAATGGCCAGTGAAGCTGCTGTAAACCACTGCACATGCTGCAGCCTAACGCATATGCCCAGCGTCCTGGATGAGAACTGCTGGGCTCTGTCAAGCCTGATGCATGCGCTCGGCATTTTGGTTGAAAGCTGCTAGGTTTTGCATACGTAACTGCTCAGCAAGACGATTCTGCTCCCTTCATCGCTCACTGTATTCGCGCTGTTTTTTGGAAGTCTTTACTTTACTCAGTATACCCATGGCAGTTTTGGAATGAACTAAAATTAGTTGCCAGCGGCACTTCACACACGGACTTTGAATGACATCAAACATTTTCAAGAGCAGCTGGAAACGTAATCTTTACCAGGAACACGTTGGGGGGGGGAGGAGTCGCATTGTTCACAGGCACCTTATTATCCATCATACAGTTCAAACAAGCTTTTTTTGTTTTTGTTTTTAACGAGCACTGGCCTGTATGCGCTATGCCTGATTGCAAAGAAACTATGCCGTTGCCTCCAATTCTTAGCTTGGAGTTTTATGCTAAGAATGACACAATTTTTTTCTCACCAACAAGAGGCTTAGATTCACTGTAGTATTGCGATACACGAGCTGGACTCCTAAAATAAATACTAAGCTTCTGAAAATTCTTCTAAAAATGCTGCAGCATTATGTATTTGAAATTCAACACATTGCCCGAAATTGAATCACTGATACAATCGCAAAAAAAAAATAAACAGCCATTCCTTTGGCATAACATATCTGGTTACAAATGTTTAATATTTAGCTCTTACACCATGTATTCGATGAATGCGAGCTACATCTACACTCACGAAGTCCCATTTGAAAGAAATATAGCTTTAGCAGTGCCTTTAGTGAAACCAGTAAGTTTTAAAGTATAGTGCGCTCTAAGCTAGATTTGTTGCGAGATGGTCTGATACCTTGTTCAATGTAATGCTCATTTAGCTGCATAACAGATCTCGAAGACCAGCATTCTTGTTGCTTTGTTTTATAAGATACTGCCTAGCAGGGTTGAAATATGCCTAGCTAGGTCGCTGTATGGTTTAAAATTATAAAGGACAAATTTTTACGGCACAAATTGTAACGAAAGATAATGATTGCTTGATCATTAATCATACGCAGTTTCACGGTCTTAATATTACAAGCGCACATATACGCACATGAATATGCAGAACCAAAGCCAGCAGTTGATAATAAGAAGGCCCCAGGGATGCATAAAAGGAGTTCACCAATTTTTTGTGAAGTCCATATTTTAATGAAAGAACAACAGAAAAGAAAAAAATGCTCCTTGGGTGGAACCCAAGCCGATGACCCTCCAAGTATAGAAACAGGAAGAGAGTTTGCTGTGACAAACCTGAAGTGGTGTTGCAAACAATTACACCATTGCGGGAACGAGCTGAAATGATATATCTGTAATACTACATACAAGCAAAGTATCTAACGTTCCCCCCTACTTTGAGAATCTTCTCAGTCAACTACAAACTAATTATCAAATGGACTAATTTACACAATAACCAACCACCCATTACCGTTTGTATATTTATACAGCACCCAATGTTTGTGTAGCAAGTCAACCAAGGACAAAAGTATGTGGTATCCTTAAACTGGCATTGTTTTTCACCTTTATTCAAGTGAGCATGTCAAAACACAATCAAAGTAACAAGTCAATCTCCTATACAGAAAAATGCACTAACTAGAACATAGCATATAGATATATGCAGTTAAAGGGACTCTGGCGTGATTTGTAGTCATTTTGGGATTACTTTCGCAAATTGAAGTCCGCAGTCCCCAGGCCATGTTTCGACCACGCTGGGTGCGTTTGCACGACTCAATCAATTTGAAAGTGCTGTCCTCCTCTCTGTATCCTCCTTGTCGATTTCCTATTTCCGTGCCCTATTACGTTTCGTGCGACAGTTACTCCAGCAGACTTGGCTTGACTTCGCAGCTTGCCAACCCTCCGACAGAGCCAGTCAGCCACCTGCGGGTCGTCATTATTCAGTCGCTCAGTTAAAACTGAGGCATGACAAGGTCCCCAGTGCGCCCCAGAACTAGCACCCCGTCATGGCTAACACTTGAGCAAGCGAAACAGCTCTTGAAACCCAACAGGCAAGCTGACAGACAGACGTCGTAGAAGTGGGTGCAGCATTCGCGACTCGCAAGCAGTGACGTGCCTGAGTGTCTGAACTAAGTGTCCCTACTGCTCCTATTGGAAACTGGGTGACGTGTTAGGCAATGTTTATACACGCGGCGATGATCTGACCCATTCTGCAGCCGACAAAATGGCAAAAGCGTGGTATGATAATTCCTTAAATACCAAGAATGCGCGACCAAAGATAGTGTCATATGCCAAACATGTTGCATGTTTGAACTCCATCCTAGTTTGAAACTAGTTTGAACTCCATCCTAGACATCATCCAATCACATCGCAGGAGGAATGTGCGTCATCTGCACTAGTTTTTGCTGCCGCCGCAAATATTGAATATTTTTCCTTGTTTTATGCTTTATGGGCTACATAGTGCCTTATCTACCGAAAAAACTATTGAAAGTGTGTTTATTTGAGCCAGTCTATGCAACACAAGCAAAATGTAAGCAAGAAATGCAATGCACGAAGGTTGACAGGATCACTTCAGTGTCCCTTTAATACAACAGAAATAAAGCACATAAAGAACACGAAAATGTTTTTCTAGGAAGACAAAAATGGACACAGAAAAGCCCGTTAAAAAAAAAGCACTGAAACAAATTGACGCTGTTAGTTGGGAGTTGGCAAACTGAATGCTGAGGCATTCGGTCAGCATTTCAAAGCGAATTCATTTTCAAAAGCACCCAAGTAGATTGTGCAGATCGTTGATAAAACCAGGCCAGCTAGCCGATCCATGCATTGATCCAGCAACATCCAGCCACATTTTCAACATTGCCGATCCCCCGCACGGGGCACCTTGAGTAACCTTGGTGACGGTACTGGCGATACCGCGGACCCCGAGCTCCCAAACATAAGCTGGATCCAACCGTGGTGATGTGTTTTTAAGGTGAAGGGTAGAAACCTCTAACGGTGGCCGTCGGAGCCCAGGTTAAGCTCCGGCGGATGGGCTCCCTGTCTGTCTACCAGGCAGGGAGCTCCGGGACCTCTTTGGCTACCAGGGTAAGGTAAAAGAAGAAAGTACCCCCGTCTCCCTGCTTTTATACTATGCTATATGGCATTTTCTAAACCCCCCCCCCCAAACGTGATCGGCCCCCGAAAAGGGGCCGCACCGAAGTTTCTTTTCCACCACTTCCTAACTTGAGTCCTCCGAAACCGAACAACTATCCTCGCTTCATCGTGATGGAATCTGTAGACCAATCAAAACCTCTTGCTTTACAGTCTGTATTTCTCATTTCAAAGTTTCTTGACGGTATTGTTGGAGGGTCGTATAAGGCCAAAAAACAACGAACCGGTGAAATTCTTGTCGAGGTCAGTAGCCAGGATCAGGCCAATAAACTTCTTGCTCAAACCAGCATCGCCGATCTGCCAATCCGAGTCACGCCCCACCGCAGCTTAAACAGCTCCCAGGGCGTGATTTCCGAGTATGACCTGCTAAATGAATCTGAAGCTGACCTGCTGGAGGGCCTTCGTAGTCAGGGCGTAACAGCAGTCAGGCGGATAACCATCCGCAGAGACGATAAACAAATACCGACAAAGCACCTCATCCTAACCTTTGACAAGTCCATCCTTCCAGAATTCATCAACGCAGGTTACATCCGATGTTCAGTCCGGCCGTACATCCCGAACCCGCGGCGCTGTTTCAAGTGCCAACGGTTCGGGCACGGCACAAACTCCTGTCGCGGCCGACTTACCTGCGCAAAATGCGCCCAGCACGACCACCCGTCTGACAACTGTAACGTTCAACAACTTCTTTGCGTAAACTGCCAGGGCCCACATGCGGCCTACTCCAGAAAATGTGAAAAGTTCCAATTAGAAAAGAAAATCATTAACATCAAGGTCACTGAAAACATCACCTTCCCAGAGGCGCGGAAGAGGTTCGCCTCTTTCCCTCTGGGGAGGTACGCCGACGCAGCTCGCCGGGGGGCGGAGCGGCGTCTGGTTTCGGCGGGGACCCAGTACCGCGAGTCGGACTTGGTCCCGCCCCCGCCCCCCCCCCTGGGTTGCCTCTGGCAGCCCAACCCGCCTCCGCACCGCTCGCTGAGCCAGCAGCGGCTGTGGTGGCATCCACGTCCGGTGGGGATGCTGCTGCACCCACCGTTTCCCCCTCTCCACCGGCCCGAAGCACACGCGAGGGCCCGGACGAGATGGAGACGGAGGCAGTCGCAGCGACCCCCTCTCTCTCCTCACTGCCTGTGCCATCTGGGGTGCTCCCCACGCCTTCGGCACTGGCAGTGCAGGCAAAGAACACCCGAAAGGGTACCATGTCAAGGGGGCCCAGTCCGCTGGGCACCCCCTTGCCTTCAGATGACGACATGGACGTCGAGCCCTTCCGGCTTTCATCGCAGCGGAAGGAACGGGCTGCGACGTCCAGGTCAGTAGAGAAGGTCAGAAAACCCCTTCCAAGAGTGCAAGCCCCGAAAGACCCTACATAAATAATCACACTCCAGTAGCTCTGAACACATAATAATGGGAAGAGAAAATATTGTTTAATGGAACTGCAGAGGCCTCCTGAATAATCTTGACGACGTTTATGAGATTCTGCATGCCAATCAGCCAAGTATAATGTGTGTCCAGGAAACACATCTGAATTTCAAACACACAAATTTCTTGAATAGTTACATGGTATACAGAAAAGACAGGGATGGCTGCACACACTCTTCTGGCGGTGTTGCCATAATCACCCGCAAATCCTTAGCATGCCACCCTGTCACCTTGAACACCGTCCTTGAGGCTGTAGCCGTCCGCACAATAATATTTAATAGATTGATAACGGTATGCTCCATGTACATTCCTCCTGATGTTTCACTTTTAAGCTCTGACTTCGAGGCGCTGGTTGACCAGCTGCCCGAACCATACATCCTGACAGGCGACCTTAATGCTCACAACGCTCTTTGGGGCTCTTCTCGCACGGATGCCCGCGGTCGCCTTATAGAAAAATTTCTTACATCTTCAGGAGCATGCCTTTTCAATACTAAACAGCCTACATACCATAATATAGGACACAACACATACTCATGTCTTGACTTGGCGATTGGCTCCGCAGTTCTCTTTCCATGTCTTGAGTGGGGTGTGGGCACTGACCCATATGGCAGTGACCACTTCCCCACCTCACTTACATATATAGGTAAAGGCCCAAGCAGTTCATCTTCCCATAATAGGTTCAATGAAGCACGAGCTAACTGGAACACATTTACAGAGACATCCAAACTACACCACACATCCATAGGACACCTACACGTTGAAGAAGCCACCCAACTGCTCACGGCGCACATCCTCGACGCCGCCGAAAAGTCCATTCCCCACGCCTCTGGTGCCCCGCGCAACCAGCGGAGGCCGTGGTGGAATGAGGACTGCAGGCGGGCGCGAGAGGCCCAGAACAAGGCGTGGGGTGTCCTTCGTCGGTACCCCACGTCGGGTAACCTCATTTTGTTCAAACGGGCCAAGGCGTTAGGTAAACGTGTGCGCCGTGAGGCAAAACGAGAGAGTTGGCGCTCATTCGTAACATCTGTAAACTCATACACAGACACACGCAAGGTATGGACACGTATACGCAAACTCAAAGGACAACATACACACAGCCTGCCCCTGGTCAGTACAACAGGGGACACACTGGAAGACCAGGCTGACATACTCGCACAACACTTCCAAGACGTGTCCAGTTCAGCACACTACACGAACACTTTCCTGAAGTATAAAGCCTCTTGTGAAAAGAAGTCCCTACACGACAATAACAAATCACAGACTTCTTACAACTCCCTGTTTTCACTCCATGAGCTGAGGGCTGCTCTGAACACGTGTAAACCCTCAGCTCCAGGCCCAGACAACATTACATACACAATGATACAACACCTACACGCAGACACACTTGAAGCACTTCTACATCTATATAATAAAATATGGCTTTCGGGGCACATTCCACACTCTTGGAGGGAGGCCATTGTAGTGGCTTTCTTGAAGGAGGGAAAGGACCCGTCGTCCCCCTCAAGTTACCGTCCAATAGCCCTGACGAGCTGCCTGTGCAAGCTCTTCGAGAAGATGATCAATCGCAGGCTTGTGTACTTCCTCGAGTACAATGGTCTTCTCGAGAGCTGCCAGGCAGGCTTTAGGGTGGGGCGATCGACGAACGATCAACTGGTTGCACTTGACTCCTACATCAAGGATGCCTTCGTGCATAACCAGTACTGCTTAACTGTATTTTTCGACCTCGAGAAGGCCTACGGCACCGCTTGGCGTTATGGGATCCTTAGTGACCTCAGGTCATTCGGTGTTTCGGGTAATATGTTGAACACCCTTGTTAGTTATTTGTCGGAGAGAGCGTTCAGAGTAAGAGTTGGTTGTGCACTTTCAAAGGTTCACGTCCAAGAAAATGGCGTGCCGCAAGGTGGCGTCTTGAGTTGCACTCTCTTCATAGTAAAGATGAACTCTCTTGGAAAGGCACTGCCACCAACAATCTCTTATTCTATGTATGTAGACGACGTGCAAATATCTTTTAAATCATGTAATATGTCAATATGCGAACGTCAAGTCCAGCTTGGTGTCAAGAAGCTTGCCGGCTGGGCCGACAAGAATGGGTTTAAATTGAATCCTGCAAAAAGCTCCTGCGTTGTGTTCTCCAGAAAGCGCGGGGTCCATCCGGACCCAGACATTACTCTGAATGGCGTGTCGCTTCCTGTGAACAAGGAGCACAAGTTCTTAGGTGTTGTGTTTGACCATAAAACTCACATTCATTCCACACATCAAGAAACTTAAACATAAATGTCTGAAAACAATGAATATACTTAAGGTTCTCTCCCATCAATCGTATGGTTCCGACAAAGAACTCCTACTACGGCTCTATACTGCTTTGGTTGGGTCTCGTTTAGACTATGGCAGTGTGGTATATGGGTCGGCGACTAAAACAGCGTTGCGAATGCTTGACCCAGTGCTACACTTGGGGCTACGGCTTGCGTCGGGTGCTTTTCGCACTAGCCCTGTCGAGAGCCTGTATGCCGAGTGTAATAAGTGGAGCCTTGAGAACCAACGGACGTATATGGACTTACTTTATGCTTTTAAAATTTCATCTCTGAATAACCATCCTTTTTATCCTGTCTTTAACGACACATCAACATCACTGCTTTTTGTAAATCGCCCATCCGTTCCTCTGCCCTTTTCACTTAGAGTGAGAGAGCGAGCCTCGGATCTGAGCGCTTCGTTTTTAGACGTGTACAGATCATCCTTTTCAGACATTTTACCTCCTTGGAAAGTTCGTCCTGTGTCCTCCGACCTTTCTTTTATGAAACTTGACAAAAATCGGGTACCGCGAGCTGCAATACTGCAGCACTTTCTGTCTCTGCAGTTTAAATACCCACTTGCAGAATTTTACAGTGACGCGTCTAAAACCTCCACTATGGTCTCCTGCGCTGCTCATGGTCCGAATTTCAGTGCAGCCAGAACCATGAGCGTCCACACGACAATTTTTTCAGCAGAAGCGTACGGGATTTTGCTGGTTGTACGACACATACTTGAAAATCAAATTCCGAAGTCTATCATCTACACAGATTCCTTTAGTGTTGTTCGCGCACTGTCATCGCATACACCCCCCAAAAACCACATAGTTAATCTTGTATTTAACACTATCATGTCTGTGTATGCGCAGAAGCATCAGCTGCTCCTCTGCTGGGTTCCAGGACACGCTGGGATCGCTGGAAACGAGTTGGCAGACGAGAGGGCCGCTGCTGCTGCACTCAGGAACACTGTAGACATAACAACCGTACCCTACACAGACCTCAAACCACACATAAGACAACACCTGCGCAGAACATGGCAAACACACTGGGACGAACAGACAGACAACAAACTACATGTAATAAAGCCACACTTGGGACGGTACACAGCTGACTCACGCAACAGACACACGGAAGTCGCCTTGGGTAGGCTGCGGATAGGGCACACCCATGCGACGCACTCGTATCTGCTGACGGGATCTTCTAGACCCCAGTGCAGCAGGTGCGGAGAGGCCCTATCCGTAGTGCACATACTAATCACATGCAAGGCACTTCACACAACACGATACAAACACTTCAGAGAACTCTACAGACAACATATTCCCCTACATCCATCGTTTTTCCTAGGTGATGATGCCATTGTTTCTGTGAAACGTGTGTTTGAGTATTTGTCCGACGTCAAGTTTTTAAACCTCATTTCCTATCACGCATCATGAAATCTGGCCCTATACACCAGCCATGCTCATTGTCGTGTTGTGATTTTACTTTTGTTTTGGCTGATTTTAGTTAGTGTTTAAGGTTTCACCCCTATCATCGACTATTGTTTTGGCGCTCTTTGCCCCAGTTGGCCTTGCGCCATAAACATCCAACGATCATCATCAACATTGCCGATCAAAAGGGAACAGGTTAAATGAGTGAGGAACAGGTTATACTCTTTCCTTTCAAACAAGAGAGCCAGGCACAGCCTAACACTAGAAGGAAAATAACATAGAATAAGATAGGCATATAGGCAACAAAACGTGAGCAAACCATTAGCAAAGCATCATTTGCAACAATATTCAACCCACTGCAGTGGCTAAGGCATTGTGCTGCTGAGCCCAAGGACACCGGGCTCAGTATGTCAACATCTTTGTGCCACAGCAGATCCTTGCCGCAGCAGTGATTTTTCTGATGAAGGCGAAGAATGAAAATGCCTGTGTGAAGCTTTCAGGGCAAGTTTAAGATAATCAAGTGGTCTAATAAATTAATCCGCAGCCCTCTACCAAGGTGCACTGCTAAACCATTAATAAAGTTCAGATGCTCATGTCCTAAATATGATATGGCGTTTCATGATTGTCACGAGTCCAGGTTCATGCCGTAAAACACTAAAAATCTAGTTTTTAACAAAACATTCACGGTACAAATTTTGAGAGGAATCACCTGGAAGGCCTCTTGGTGTTTTTGACGTACATGGTGCAGCATGGCAGACTCAATAGTTAATGTTTTTTGAAAGAGGGAATGCATAGAGCTTACCATTGACGATGAACGCAACACATTTCTTGCTCACTGATTTAACATGAACAACCTTGTAATCAGGCTCTGTATCAAGAATGTGCATGTGTGCAAAAGTAGAGGTAAGCTTAACTACTTTTGGCTTTGTTTTCTGCACAAAAATACACATCCTTTTCACAGCTACAGCAGGAGGCACGGTGATGGCACATGGCAAGGACACATTCAATTATACCAAAAGTGCCGTCCTTGAAATATACAACTCAGTTTTGCGAGTGCTTTTGTTCAGGGCATGTGCAATAAACGTCGTTCCATCCACAATCACTTTTTTGTATTTCACCCCTGCACATGTCGGAATGCCCATGCTTTCCACAAAGCTTGCCTTGATTGATATAAGCGCTGGTGACCCAGTACCAACAGTAATGACACTACCATGTTTTTGGACATTAAAGATTATTCTGTAACCTCTTATGAGGCTTTCAAAGTGTTCAAACATCTTTTTTTTGCCAACGAAGCAATTACTGGCATTTGCTAATGTTGGCAAAAACTGCACTAAGAGCAGCTAGCGACAGATCTGCTGTGGCACGTACTGTGTCCCATTGAAACTCCTTTTTATGATTCCGTTCATGTTTTCGAAAGGGAATGTTGAGAAGCCCCACAGCGGACCCCACTGCCGCATGCTATCACATAAATGAGACAGCAAATGTACATTAAAGGTCATCTGTGCCCGGCCATACAACTTTTGGTACTCCTTCAAAAACAAGGCAATCTCTGCTTCAACGATGGCAAGCCTATCCATCGCAACTTCGTCAGCCAGCAGAGAGTGCATTATACTGCTAAGCCTGCACCAGTTCTTATAGTAGCGGAGAGGCAAGAGGCCATTTAAAACAAAATGGGAATAATACAACAGCCATGCCCTCCACTCGGTTGCTTTCCAAAGCTTCCGCTGGCAAACTGAGCGCGGCAGACGAGAAAACTCGTACGGTGGGGACATTTTTTTCAGGCGCATGTTTATCTGAGCAACTTTTTTCTTCAAAAAAAAGCCTGGACGTGCACGTGTGAGCCAAATGTTTGTGGTTCGTACCACACCTAAACAAACTGCGTGCATGTAATCCACCACAGTGTTGTTGGTGATGCTAAAAAATAGCATCAGCGACAACGCTGTGGTCCCGAGTACACCATGCGATGCTGACTTGGCATCTTTTTCAAAGTCACCATCGGTCCTCTTTGTCACTTTTTTCACTTCGTACACCCGAGCATGGCCCTTCCCTTTTTTCACCACGCGGCCTGGGTGAATGCACCAGCAACACCCATGTTCCCCATTGAATTGAGTTTGGTTGTGCAGCATGCACCTAGCAACTGAGTCAACTGTGCATGGGCCAGGGTACGCTTTAGTGACGCGAGTAATGCCGTGTGCCATGATGCCATTGTCATCTGTCTAAGAAAAGCCAATGATGCTGAGCTCGTTCATTTTTTGTACAAATGGCACCAAAAAGCACTGCATGTCTGGCTTTTTGGGGCCAAACCATAAGCCTGCGAGAAGGACAGTGTTTATCCTCTGTTTAAGAGGCAACTCATTTACTGCTATTTCCAGTGGCCACACACTGTACTCTGATGAGTGAAAAATCGGCACTCCATCAGTGTCCCATGTCAGTGCGACATCATCTGGGCCCAGTGGTAGCTGATTGTAAGCTGGGCTCTCAGCGATGTCACAAACATCAAACTGTAACCCTGGCTTTTCAGGCAAAGGGCCTTTTTTTCAGCACGTTTATCAGCTCTTGCACCGAATCTAAACAGAGAAAGTATCAGCCTTTTGCAGCAATGTTTTTGCAGAATGTGTCTTACCCCATCTACAGGTAAGTTCGTCCCCTTTCAGCTGCACACCAATGTACCGTTGAGTTGTAGGACAGTAAAAGTGGCTTTCCAATGGCTGCTCCCGGTGCTTGAAGTATTTTTCAAACAAGTATTTTGTAGCAGGAAGGTTGTTGCCTTTCGGTAGGTGGTGTTGCAGCAATCTCAACAGGTCCTCGGTTG
Source organism: Haemaphysalis longicornis (assembly GCF_048455015.1). Taxonomy (NCBI): domain Eukaryota; kingdom Metazoa; phylum Arthropoda; class Arachnida; order Ixodida; family Ixodidae; genus Haemaphysalis; species Haemaphysalis longicornis. The sequence goes on from NW_027526203.1 coordinate 148,058,222, forward strand.
CTTCTTTGGAGCTGTGGTGACGCAGTGAATGTGCCATGATGAGCAGCAGGCTCTCCTCATGCGTCACTTGAGCACCAGGAAAAAGAGGTTGGGCTTGAAACAAAAGGGGGCATTTTTTTGCAATTATTGGATAACTCTGTTGGCTCCAATATTTCTTGAGTTTCCCTTTTCATGCGAGAATTTCCAGAGATCGAGCAGAATTCGGCATCTAAGTGTATGATGCATGAAGTGTGCACTTATTAACGTTACCACCTTTCTCCTCACAAAGAATACCTTCAGTTTCATTTGACCTACATGCTGAAATGGTCTTTCTATCATCATAAACCATCATTCCCATCCAAATTGCACGACTAGTAAGCATCTGCAGACTGCCTGCATTGTTAATGAAGCCCCACCAGCAATTACTCTCATAAGATTATTTTTCAAGGTAGACACGCACTTCATCAAATATTGTGTAGATGATTCAATGCTCATTTTGTCAAAAACAGGATGTATCAGAGAAACTAATGCACCTATGAGCTTGAGCCTTAAAGGAGTACCGACACAAAATTTTCGTGTTACGTTTTTTTTCGCTGCTATGCGTGCCTACCAGCCCACTAATCATAGAACGGAACCTTAGACGGTCTAGTACAGTGTAAACATTCATTTACGGCGTCATTTATTCGTGTCAGTTTTGGTTTCGCAAAAAATCGCGCCAATCCACCCCGTGAATGTGGTTGAAAGCAAAGCTGTAAACGGCACCCATAACGATTACCCATGCGACGTCACTTTAATTCACTCACATCGCTCTACAAATAGCTAAACCAGAGAGAAGTGAAATGCACTTAGCCACACCATTTATTGCTTTAAAGAGATCTTGTTGAGGTTAAATCAATGCATGAAGCATGAACGGTGTTTGGTTGAGTTGCATTGGTGTAGCACAAGAGTGGAAACTTTTTTTATAAAATTAAAGTAAGCTCCAACCCGGTGTTAGACGATCTGTCTTCTCCGTCTCTGCGCCGCAGACGGAGGCGATGAGATTTGCGGCAGAGAAGAAGGAGGAGGAAGAAATACTTCTGTTCAGATTTCTGAACGGCCCATAGTGCTGCCCTGGGGAGTGATTCCTTCTTCTGTGGGGCCCATATGCAGTCCGCCCGGCCTGTGTTCTGTCCACACGCTGAAGCTGGGTAGGTAGAGAGGGCCTGGGCAGCAGCCTCTCCCATTGATCTTGTTGGGTAGTAGACGGAAAGAGACGAGGGTGCTCAGGGGTGAAGTCGCACACCCCGATTACGGCGCGGAGTGTTCCTACTTCTGAGCAAAATTTACATTCAGCGTCGTAGCGATTCGGCTACATTAAGTGAAGAGGCGTAGGCTGTGGGAAGCAGCCCGGATTGTATGAGCCGTAGGGTAGTTTGTTGTACTCTGGAAAGGTCAGGGTAAGGCGAAGGTACGGTCTGTCTCAGAAGGCGATAATGCTGGGTTATCTCCCTGAACGTGACAAGCGGGTGACTGTCCTCGTACAGCTCCATAGCACGGGAAGTAAAAGCGCAGGCTTGTTGGGTGGGCGTATTTGTTGCCCTCCATTGAAGCGTGAGGGGGTGTCCAGATGAGTTGAATGAAACCGTTTGGGAAGTCGTTTTTTAGCACGCGCAGTACAGGTCAATACACCCAACCCTACTGGTAATTCCAGTAGGCTTGCTGGGAATCGATGACTACCCTCCGAACCCCTGGTTGAGCGAGAGCCAAGGTGATGGCTGCCTCTTCTGCTGCCGTCATTTCTTGGGTCCTAAGCGAGGTACACGCAAGGAGGTTGGTTCTGGAGGTAGCCACGATGATGGCGTATTGCTGCCCTCGATGTTTGGAGGCGTCTGTGTAGATAAGTGCAAGATCCCCACCGAGGGTGGTGTTTAGCGTTTGAGCCCGTGCTTTTCGGTGACCCTCGTCATGTGAGGGGTTCATATTTTTAAGCAAAGGGAGCATATTTATATTTAGTCGCCAAGAGTCTGGGAGTACGTCAAGCGGAGTGACATTCTGGGCTGCCCAGCCAATCTGGTGAAGCATGCGGTTACCCATCGCCGTTCTGAGTCGGACCTTCTGCATAGAAAGATGGCCTTCTATCAGCTCTTCCACCGTGTTGTGGAGCCCTGTGCTAAGCAGCCTCTGTGTGGACGCACTCATGAGAAGACCAATGGCGTGCTCGACCGCCTTTCTAATCATTATATAAAGCATCTCTATGTCTTCCTTGTCGAGAAGGCAGGGGGTTGACGTAAGTAACTCTCGAGAGAACAAAAGCTTCAATTAATCGAAAGCTACCGGATTCCTTTAGGCCTCGCTTCTTGGTGGCAACTCGCCTGAGCATGTGTATGATTTGATTAATGCTGTTTTTGAGCAAGGAGACGGCACTCTTCGTGTTAGCCTGGAGATGTAGGCCCAGGATCTTGATGCTGGGGTTTGTAGTGATTGCCTGGCCATCAAGGAGTATTTGAATGTATTCCTTGGTTTGGCGTGAGGGCGGACGACAAGGAGCTGTGATTGTTTACGTGAACACTGGAGGCCACAGGCTTTAGCACATTGGCGTACTAGAAGTGAGATGCCATGCATTGGTGTGAGCTTCCTTTAATTTTTGTAACTCTTAGCACATGAGCAAGGTGCGCACAGGGCCTCTAGACGGGCGTGAGTGGTCGCGTGACGCTTTCACGTGGCATTCAGCGAGAACGCAGGGGGTCACCCCTTCGATGTGCTTGGTGAGTACACCACCTGTCTTCCCAGTCTTCGCGTGGGCACGTAGCTAAATCGGTAAGACGACGGGCTCTCGCTTTGTTAGTCTATTAGTTCCAGGTTCGATTCCCGGCGGTGCCAGTAAATTCTTTTAATTGTTCGCTGGAGTTTTCTGGTGACACCAACGGTCGCGAAAGAACCCTTGGGGGGTAGAGGTAAAAAGCTGTGCTTTAAAAATGAACGCCGACCTCCCGCCATGACAGGAGGTATCACGTGACGTCAACAATCTCGCCGTACGGCTGCCGCTCCGGGCACGCGTGCGTGTGCCCGGAGCGGCAAATTCCTGGGAGATATCTCCTGATAAAAAGAAGGCATTTTACATAGTTATCTCAGCTTTGAAATTTCATGTCGGTACTCCTTTAATGTTCACCCGGCAGATACATAAAGTCTCAATAGCAGGCACGCAACATTTAAACCAACCAGGGACACATTTGCAACGATCACGAGATGCTGGATTAGCCACTCGACACTTACTTAAAAAAACTACAGCCTGTGAACAATCCATGCCAACGCATGCGCCAGCAAGCACACGTTTTGATCAAACCGCCAGCGACCTACTTCACTTTTTTTCCCTTTAACTTCAGCTCAGCCTTGTAGGAAGGCGATCTCTCTATCACAGAGGAAGATAGTAGGTACCCTGATGCAATTTCCTTCCTACTGTTGGCCGATGTAGAACCGGAACACTTAAAACCGTTCTACATCGGCCAACGGTAGGAAGAAAATTGCAACAGGGTGCCTACTATCTTCCTCAGTGATAGAGAGATCGCCTTCCTACAAGGCTGAGCTGAAGCTAAAGGGAAAAAAAGTTAAGTAGGTCGCTGGTGGTTTGATCAAAAGTGTGCTTCTTGGCGCATGCGTTGGCATGGATTGTTCACAGGCTGTAGTTTTTTTTTTCAAGTAAACTGATTGATTGTAGGGTTTAACGCACCGACGCAACGCAGGCAATGAGGCGCGCCTTAGTGGAGGGCTCCGGATTAATTTTGCCCACCTGAGGATTTTTAACTTGTGCCAAAATGTCGTACACAAGGGCGTTTTTCTTTTCGCCTCCATCAGAAAAGCGGCCGCCGTGGCGGGGAGTCAAACCCGCGTCCTTGTGCTCAGCAGCACAGCGCCTTAGCCACTGAGCTACCGTGGCAGGGTTTTTCAAGTTAATGTCAGTGGCTACCACAATATGTGTGTTGTCTCTGCTCTCTTTTGTGCTGGTGTCTCCTTTTACCGGTTCTCCCAACTTTCAGTATATATACTGCAGTCAAACGTCAAATTTCTCCGGGACAGAAAATACCAGGATTTACTGCTTGAAAAACAACTTAGAATCGGTAGTTTTGCCATCGACCTATGCAATAGGGCATTTATGTGCACCTATCTGGCTTCTTTGCAAAATGCCGTTTTCCCCTTTCCTGCTTATTATTTTAAAGCACCCAGTTGCTTACGAATAGTCATCCATTGTGTTCCTATCTGTTGTTTCTCAGTTCCCTGTGGTGCTTTTTATCTCTGTCCCCTACTTGGTTCCAACATTGTCTTTTCTTTATTCAGCAGATCATGCCTTAACGGAAACAAGCTCTTCGAAGGGTTTTCATACCTCTAGGTGCTACTGCTTGGCCTGTTTTTTTTTTTTTTGCTGTGTCTAGCAATTCCTGATAATGGTGCCGGACTTTCCCTGTACCACCTGCCTTTTTTCAATGATTCTGTAAGGCCTTGCTAGCAGTTCTGCCATGTCAATGCCCCCCCACCTCCCCTCCTCTTTGAGCACACGCACGCACGCACACGATAGTTGGCCCAAAAGTTGTAGGAAATGTTTTTAGGACACAGCTTTACGCAACTTTCAGGTACTACACGGGCTTCTTGCGAAGCAGTGTCCATGTGGATGCACTTGTACACGCAGTCTTTGGAGTCTTGAAATAATCTTCCATTCCTCTTTCACTTCACCAACTTCGGCAAATCCGTTCCAGTTCAACGTTTCTTTGTTTGAATTATTAAAAGTTGCAAGAGAGATCGTGGCAGTGTGGGGTATGAACACCATCCTGTTTTTCACCAAGAATTGATGCATAAACAAAGCAGCAATGTTTTGGTGCAGCCACCAATCTGAGTTGCTCCGTAGTTCCAATCACTTTTGAAACACTCTTTCAAGTATTTTTTAGGACAAGGTAGAACTTCAAAGTGATTGGGTCTCAAAAGGGGAAAATTCTTGTTGTACTGTGCGCAATAATGTCATAAAAATAAATCATCACTTTTTTTCTCCTTTGGTTGAACCTGATCGCTATTCTTGGCTCTAAAAAAATCATAGCGCTTCCACTCACTCGATGCTTGTTTCTTTATTGTGGTCTAGACCCAGCTTTCATTCCTGGTTACTACTTTTGCCAGAAAGTTTTAAGTGCGAATGCACTTTATAAGCGACCCTGAATTCCGGTGACCGCCGTCCGTCCACATAGCAACAGCTGCGGGTGCGCGCGCTCCTCGTCTTCCTTGGCAACGGGGGGAGATGGGCGCGCGCTGCCTGGCCGCTGACATAGCACATACCCACGTGGGGGATTGGCCAGGAATCTCCTCGTCTTCCTTGGCAACGGGGGGAGATGGGCGCGCGCTGCCTGGCCGTTGACATGGCACATACCCACGTGGGGGATTGGCCAGGAATCGGGCGTGAGAAGGGCTAATGCACCCGCTTAAAGGAGTACTGACACGAAATTTCAAAGCTGAGATCCGCTCTAGCAATCAAGTACAACGACAACACAAATAGGTGTCTGTGCGTGGCACATACCCACGTGGGGGATTGGCCAGGAATCGGGCGTGCAAAGGGCTAATGCACCCGCTTAAAGGAGTACTGACACGAAATTTCAAAGCTGAGATCCGCTCTAGCAATCAAGTACAACGACAACACAAATAGGTGTCTGTGAATGAATGCATCTTTCTTTCTTGGTAGTTGTGTGTGTGTGTGTGATCTCTCTTTCGCGAACATTACCGAACCGCGCAAATTCAACTCGTGCATTCGCACTTTCACATTCTTCCCCTCGGGGAAATGCGGGGAAATTTTTATTTCGTGACCGCACCTATTCAAAATCTTTCAATTTGAACGATAGTTTGGAAGCCCCTTTTCACCGCGTTCCAGGTGTTGCTGGAACAAGTAAAGCTATTTGAAGTTAGCTCAGAAAATGCCCTTTAAAAATCAGTTTTGTTTTTATTTTTGCAACAAAAACGTAATTTTTGACAGGAATTTGCATCACCTGGGTGTGGAAAAGGGGTGTGGTCACCGTTCCTCACTGATACCAATGAAGAATGCGTGCTACTTGTAATAACTCTGCATCAGCGTTTGGTTTTTGTTATCAGGGCACAAATGGTGATTTAGAAAATGATTTTCAATCGTCAGGTTTGCACTCTGACTGTAATAATTCCTGAAATCGGCTGAAAATGTCAAGCAGTGCTTGTTTGCAAAGCTAATTTATGAACTTCAGTGGTTTTATTGCCTTAGCGTACGTTGTTCTAAGTTGTGTTGTAGTTCCACTTGCCATAGGACCATTCGCGAACAGTTTACAACAGTTTCATTTCTGCATTGTGAAATTCATATTTGGCGCTACTGATTGATTGATTGTAGGGTTCAACGCGCTGATGCAATGTAGGCGATGAGGTGCGACGTATTGGAGGGCTCCGGAATAATTTTGACCACCTGGGGATCTTTAAAGTCGGCGCTACTACGCAGTTACCCAACTTCAAGCCTACCTGCCATGGTGCCTTGAGCGTCCGCAACTGATCCTCAATAAAAGCTGGCCGCTCCCGGTTTCAGGCAACCCTAACTCGATTTCTGCGATAAGAACTTCCGATGCAACTCAAAAGATAACACCCAGTCACCAGATATCTGTTCCGATGAGGAGAGCGCTTCAAACTGGCCTTGCACACCGCCAGCTGTTCGCCTGCCAGTTTTGTTTCCATACGAGGGTATCGCCAGGGGTCTAGTGTTGCCTCTTAGCTGAACTGTCTAGTCGGTCGGAGTCTCCAATAAGTTTTGCACTGTTTCATTTCAAAAATGTTAGGTGGCACTGCCATGCAGGAGGCTCGTAGTGCTGATCTTTTTTATCGCGCAACAGCTACTCCGCCAAAGTTTGCAGGGCACGATTCTAGCGCATCGCACCTCATTCCTGCAAGCAAGGCTACAATTGCGAGTCAGCAGATGATAATAAAGCGCAACTTTATGTTTTGAGAGATAAGTGACAGTGAACGTCAATAAGCATCAACCATGGAATTCTGTTTTCAACATCATGCATGTTTTTCCCCACCACGTGCTTGTCCCAAATACTTGCAAAGTTAGTCATTGACAAGATGTTTTTACGTTACGTTGGGACAAATTGGGGCGTCTCATAATGTCAAACCACCAGATTTCTTCCAGTGAATCACCCAAAATTGCAGATTTTGAAATAAAGGTCGCGCTTCACCCCATGGCACCAGCACCAAGCGTTCTAACATTTTTTTTATATCTGACAAACTGATCCGTGCAAGTCGACATTTTTTCTAGGGCGTGTTCTTGAAATGTTTCCCTACAAAAAGTATATTCTAATTTTTTTCCTACTACCGGTGGTTTGTTATACGAAACTACTTTTTTTATCATTTTCATTGAAAACTTGCCAAAAATTTTGATTTTGATATTTTTTTCGTAACCATGATGTATGAAAACGTTTTAGAAACTGGTGTTGTTGGAAAGGCCTCTAAATAATCTTCCTTTTGCGTTCCTGTAATTTGTGCCTAATCAATTTTTCTAGCAGAAAAAAAATGTTTTCTTGGACCCCTAAAAATCGGTCAATTTTCCCGCAGTCACGAAAGAGTTAAGCTGCAGAGTAACCGTGTCCTCCAATTTACAGCAGGCTTAAACCTAGCTCAGTCTCTGAACTACAAATATCACTTGAGGCAAACATTTAGCAGCGGCATGCAATAGTTGCAACTCTTTGCTGAAGATTTACTGCCACGTACTCTAAGAAAAATCTGCCTCGTTCAAGACTCCAGGAATGGTTTTCTGTAAATATTCATCGTTTAGAAGAACTCTGGTAAAGTCATTTTTGCTCACTCTAATATGCCTTTGTCTTTGAGTGACATCACCTATCTTGAGCTCAGAAACTACTCCTAGGCATGAGTTTTACCAATAGTGTTATTTATACCAGCTTGCTCAAGCATGAAAATTTCAGCAACAGTTTTACCTTACCAAAGATAAACAACACTATGCATTCAGTTTGTGCGCTTTGAGCTCTCCCATCACAAAACTGCCGTTGCACAGATTGCTCTTAAAAACTGGTTCAACCAAACCGTTCCCTTCATTAAACGCAATACCAATGAGCAAACTGGTGCATAAAGGTGAAAGAATAATGAGGGATTCATATCAGCATGCACGAACTTCACGTTCCAGGTACTTTTGGATTTACCCTCGTGCACGTCTGCCAAGGTGCATGCACGCGTTTGTGCATGTCTTCATGCACACACACATGTATGCTATTGACATACATACATATTTACACATATTTCTTTTTGATGAAGCCAGGACCCTGGCTCACATGTAAACATTTTTTTTGTCAAACTTTTAATTTACCCCTATAAATGCAGGAGCTTTGGCTAAAGTAATACCCACTGTCATAGTGCAAACAACTACAGCTTGTGGTAGGAATCCAAGAGGCATAGCAAAACAGAATGCGCACCATTGGATCTTGCGGAGCATCTTCTATACACGTACGCCCTGATGCTGCGGTACAAGGGAGTTGTCCAGAAGCAGTGCCGGGCTTCTGGTTAGCAGCAGTAGCACTTCCCAATGTTGTCACACCAGCGTTTAGGCCTCCCCATTCTTCTCCACTAAAGCTCGTTGGCTGATATGGTGAGCTAGGCTGCTCTTGTTCTGCTGGTGGCGCTTCCTCAGAATGCAGGTCATCTGTCGGTCTGTAAATAAATAAAAAAAACTGAAGCAAAATGGAGAGCCGAGCTAGTTGGTGAACATCCATGAGTGAAACTTAAGCGCAAACTGACACAGGGACGATAAAGGGTGTCGTTTACCTTTCTCATCCCTGTGTCAGTTTGCGTGTAAGTTTCACTCATGGAAATTTAAAACGTTGCGCAAAAGTGAGGTTATTGACATAAAACCACAACTTCAGGTTATCAAAATTTAACCATAAAGCTACAAACTCCAGCAAACAATATTAACAGTGCTATTCAGCAGGCAAACAGGAATTGTAGTGTCTGCCCCCTTATTTACCTACAGCTCAGTGACTAAGGCATCTTACCATAAGGTACATCCTGCACATTGCACAAAGCCACCGTTTATTTATACTTTAAAAAAAGTAACATTTTTTTCAGTAACATATGTGCATTATATTTCCTTACCACATATCTGTCAAAAAATGCTTGATGGCATTTGAAGTCTGAAATTTTCATTTCTGTCTCAGGCAAATGCTCCTTTTGAATACAACGGCACTTCGTGACAGATAAAATGTGTAATTACTGAGGTCACCGCATATGTACAAAGAGGCCACAAGAGCACTACCTGCTAAGCTGTTCTTTTTTCTTACAGGGGCCCTGCAGCGATTACCACCGACTACTCGAAATGTATTTTTAGGTAGTCTTCTGCCCCAGTCACAATAATTATAAAAATCCGTTTACTATCACTGAAGCTATGCGAGGTATCAATCACTCATAATCATTTCCTCTCAACTCGACCGCGGGCTACGACGAAAGGTGCGCGCTTTCTTTAGGAGAGAGAGGTCAGCACGTGGTGTTCTCTTCGGCAGCGTTTGATATATCACAAGCCAGGGAATTTCCTCTTTTTCTTCGAAATGTGGAGTGGTCTATTTCCAGTCTGGTGCAACAAAAAAAGCAGGCATTGATGTCTGCTCGCAAGCACGTACTCAGGCTGGTAAGGCGTTTTTGAAGGAATAAATGTTTGTTGTTGAGTCGTCTGGTTGAAAGAGAAGTATGGGGTTCCTCACTAAAACTCCGCAAGCACTCAAAACCCAAAAGAAACACCAGAACTGTTCAAACAAGTTTGGCCACAGAATGGGTTGGTGCATAGTGCCGACGACGGCAGGACGTCACAGGAAATGCGAGAAATAAACCATAAAGTTGATCAGCTACAGCCAATAGGTCAGCCACTGCTGCAATGATGTATTTAGTGTTGCATAATGAGAAAAATTTAAGTTAGGACAGCTAGCTTTTCCGCGTCTTACACAGCGATTTGTGAGCTTTCCGCTTAACATGCAGATTTAATTTTGGCCTAAGTAGCCCTGGCAGTGTAAATAATATGTCGCACAGGTTTACTTGCACTGCTCTAAGGATGTTGCACAGTCCCTTTAATGCAGCCATTTTAAGCAGCGCGGCGATAAAGCCCTGAAAGATATCTAAATTTTTCTCGCAGTTAAACGCACAAAAATAGTGAATGTAACAGTGGAAACGTGCCTGACTTCCAGCATCGTCCCTGAATACAAAAAATATATTTTTTTAGTCTCTCCACACTGATGATACAAAAGAGCTACCTATGCAAGCAAAAAAAATGTGGGAGATCTATGGCTTTCGCAGACATGAAGCGTGGTTTTTAGTAGGCATGTTCAGTTTTTTAGCACTGCATACGAAGTGTGATCATCTGGGTGTATTCACGTAGCCAAAAGTCGTGGAATTTCGTGCTTCTCTGTTTCAAGAACAAACGGGCAGGACGCCGACCACAAAGTCATTAAGCAGGGTTATTAACGTTCCGGTTCCCACATGGGAGTCTTGCTCAAAAAAAAGGCTCCCATGGGGGAGCCGAAATGTTAAATATGATCCTACTAATGCCTTTGTGGTCGGCGTCCTGCCCGTTTCTTCTAGAAAATCCATCCTGACCAGATAGCTGTCAGCACACCCTTGACTTTAAATTTCTTCCTTTCCTTTGCTTCTGCAGCCCACCTTATATGATCCCCTTTGGCGTTAACAGCATCAATAAATAAACTAAGTAAAAAAGTCCGTCACAATTTAGAAGTGGGTATTGTATAATTTTAAGGCCAAATAATTTGTAGCTGTGGTCATTTACGAAAGAACAACGCTGTATATGTGCAGAAAACATACTACCTGTCAGATTCATCCAGTGCTGCACACTGATGTATATAGCGACATGTCGAGCGCCTCGGAACAGAGCCACCACTGCTGCGAAGATATTTTTTGTATCTTCCTTGTGCTTCCATCCTGCAAAAAAATCAGTTTAGTGCATTCAAACAGAACATATTATGCAATGGCAAATAAAGAGCATTAAGGATATTTGTCTGATTGCTTTCACTTCACCCTCAAATTATGCATGCACACAGTCAGTTTGCATCGCCGTTTTTTAAATTTTTTAATGGACTAAGTAGACCCAAACACAAGCAGCCAAAGCTGATGCAATGGCACTGCTTTGCGAGGCTGTAGCCATGAGAATTGCATGTCATATTTTTAAGCCAATTATGAACAGTTAATTTTTTATTCATTAGTTGTGTTTACATAAATGCAATATTGTGCATCATATTGGATTTTTGGCTCACCACAGTCCTGTAAAGGAAACTGATGAGCTAGGATGGCATATCCCACAAATGCGGCAAGGTGGATTAGGATGGCTGCCTCATCGTAGGAGTAATTCATCGTGGTCAATGCTCAGAGCAGGAGGCACACAGACATCGACTTTAATGGGAGCACGCAAATGTTTCACTGCCTGATTGGAACAGTCTGTGCACTATATGTAAACGTTGACGCATTATGAGAAAGGATACTCTGGGAAATGCAATGCGGTACTATCGCATCCATGTAAGTGCAGCTGAACAGGTAATAGACTAAGCCCATGTATTTCATCATGTACCCAAATGAGCAACTAATGATTCCTTTTAAAATTCTGAGCCACTTGAGCAGCACTGCCTTAGTCCTAGCACAAAAAAACATTGGCACGACTTATTTTTTGAAAAATATTGCCTCAGACGCCACACAGCCAAATGACAATAAAAAATTCTTAGGCGATTTGATGCAGATATATTCAAAGGAGACAAGCTTACCTAATTTTCTTCATTTGAGTTACAAAGTGAGCCCAAATAACTTTGGCCCATGTGTGTCATATTCGGCATAAATTCATGCTTTTAGATGTCTTCTGGTTTTCTTTTGAAGCATGACGCCTCAAGACGACCTCCACACACTTCCTACTTCTTTTGGCCTGCACAGGCTAGCTTACGTCTCCTCTATACTGTTTTCTTTCTGCACATATCGCCCTTTCTCCGTATCGGCGCAGCGCCTAGCAAATCGCAGAGTTGGTGCACACACATGCACACGAACACCTGAGCAACGCACCACACCGTCGCGCTTCCCCACCGCGCGGGCGCCTTGAGTGCTGATAACATACGTCCTCTTTTTTTTCACGGTATTGCCGTTCGTTGCCCCCGCCCCGGCGCTCCCGTTTATTATTGTTCCTTTCGCCATAGTCAACTCACTTCACTGCATGTGCAATGTCTTCAGACGCTTTTCGGGATTCACACATGTGCACAGATGTCTTGTGCACGAGTAATTTACATAGAAAACGTCTACGTTCTTCGCGGAGTGCAGAGCAGGAAATAATTGCACTCAGGTGCCAGTTGGCTTGGTAAGCACTGCCCCCCTCATTTGCATGCACCTCTTTTCTACGCCCCTCAAAGCATGGTCTATTTGCGCGTACATGAAAGTGTGTCGTAATGATACCACAAAGCACAATTCTTACAGTATCACAACTGGCGTCGCCTAACCGAACAAACATCTTTCATTTGAACATACTAGTCAAGCCTGACCAAATTTTATACCAGCAGATTTATAACGCCGAACAAATGATCGTTCAAGTCAAAACACAATGCTGACTTCACACTGAGCTTGAAGCCCACGCAGATGCATATGCAGGGCGACCACTCTCTCGGCCATGCTCACGTCAATCTGATAGCCCACAGAAATAAAATACAGAGTGCCGTTAAGTTAGCATTTGTATTCGCACGCCCCAGCCCACTCTAACTCTATACATCCAGAAAAGGAAGCAGCATAGGAAATCGTCAGAAATACTGATACTCACGTTTAGATCGGCCGAGATCATAAGAGCCGTGGACGACCCCCAAACACTTGCTTTCCAAAAGGTTGCTTCAGACGTTACGTCTACAGCGCCTAACTTGAACATCACGCTCACGGTGTGCACATATGTCGGAATTAGAGTCGCTAAACAAGGTCACCAAATAAATAAACAACAACAATTGACGTAAACAAGGTACGACCGAAGGAATGGAAGAGTGGGTGCACACTACAACAAGAATGGATGCGATCGGCAGTGCACCTAAAGAACAAAAAGCAGAAATTTTGAGATACTACTCGAACAGAAAATGATGCAAAAAAGGGAAACAATTATTATAATATTTAAATGTGAAACTTGGGATTTCTGTAGGTACTCTACATAACCTTTCTTTTTTTTTCATTTTTTCCACCGAGGTAAAATGGCTGCCTATTACGATAATTCCAGACACCACATATCACGTTGACGGCTTGTTGACGGCAATAAAAATGCCTGTTGATCAAGTTGACAGGAATAACAAGCAATAAAAGCACCATCGAAGCCGAATATGGTTGGTGCGAACTGGAAGTTGTGTGGTGTTACAATTATAATTATTTATTCGGAAGGGGAGACTCTAGATAAAACCAATTATCTGCACTGATTATTTGATATTCCCTCTCCCTCCCTCCGCGCTGGAATATTTGGGTAAGAATGAGAGCAACTTCTGCTCCTCCTTCCAATCTTGAAAGAAATTCCGAAGGGGGGGGGGGTGACCTTGCCTATGCCAATCTGAAGAAAACATACCTTGCAAGGCTGACATCTGAAATACGTTTGTCGGCTGTTTCGCACGCCGTGTAGCTAACGTACGAAAACTTCAAAAGGATGGGTTTTCTAAAAAATAAGTAGCTGAAATCATACATTAGTGGGAAGCCCCGTCGGTGAGCACCGAGTGCCTTTCGCGAAACTTGGCCAGAGACGTCTAAAATAAAAATGTTGTATTTCCCTGCAATAAAGGAATTATTTTAATGCAGGTAGGTTTTGTGGACGTTCGTGGAGATAAGCACAATTTTATTACAAAGCGGTAAAGCGTCGAAAATATTTATTTGTTTGCTTTCAACGTTGAAAAATATTATATTATATCGGTCTTTCTACATCGTACATTTTTAGCGAAAAGGAAAACGTATGGATTTCCTTCCCAAAAATTATTTTGTAATAAATAATTTATTTACTACAAGGGAAAGTTATATGGCCCACGCTTTCCTAATATATTGTTCACACTACTTCTGGTTTAAATTCTTGTTAAAGAAAAGGGAACCATCCTTTACAACGACTAGGTTGTAGTTCGTAGAATTACAAGTTTGTGGAGAAAAATACATCAGCTCAAAACTTAGCAAAATATATATCAATGTTTCCGACAGGAGGTATCTTATGATGCTTGGTAGTGATTGCGGAAACGTCGGAACAGCGCAACATTTCGGCGCATATCCTGATTATGATAGCGAGCATCTTGGATGATGCGCACCGTCCGCAAAGTTCGGCGGGCTTTCTCGAAGAATCAAATAAATATTTCGCAGAAAAAAAGGTTACACTCCATAACTCTTTAATTACAAAATTTCAGACGGATTTTGTTGTTAAAGTTCATCCTATAGTTATATAAAGCAAGAAGGTATGCATGACAATGCTTTGCACTCTCAGATTTTTTTTTCATAATTGGTTCAAGTTGTGCGGAGCTCTCTAAAAAAACTCTACATGTTTGTTCCGCATTAAAAAAACTGGGGTCATCAAACAGCTGCCTGGCACGCGTCTACGTCCCTGTACTGAGTCAGCTGAATTCAGTTTCTACACGTGGTTGGATATGCCACCGAACTTTTGTGTGTTGATAATGTATGAATTTCTTGCAAGGAACGCACAATCACCGTTGTTTATAAAATCTGCGCCAAAACTTCGACACTTTTCAGTAGAAGCTGCGGTTTACAAGTGTCTGAGAAATAAATGTGACAGCGTCTTCCGCAAGAAGACTCCCATTAAATAATAAACCAGACATAATAAGCCATCTTCGAAGTCCCTTTGGCTCTATACGGGGCTTCTACAATGCGCCCTCATGCTGTTTACGCAGATCACTTGTAGCGTTACGATAGAATACCTGTGTGAGATTGCGACCTGGAAGTGTTTGTTCACATGTTTTCTTCTGGGTGTTATGATAACAAAAATGTACTCGGGAAACGTTTCGATACACCAGCTTCAGTTTGGCCGAACTAAAGAAATATTATTGAATGAGCAGCATCTGATAATGCAGCATACACGAGGTTTGTATGAGCTGAAACGAACACTGGAATATGGTCCTTCAGTTTCTTAATTATAGATAAGTACACACAGTGCATTGAGTTTTTTTTTCTTCCATGCACATACAGCGTACTAGAATATTCCGGTACTACAACGAGCACACAAATGGAGGAAAGAAAAACATGGACTACTTCAAGCACGGGCCACCATAGTGCGAGAAACTCTATGCGGGACACCACCACTTCTCCGGCGGCCATGCTGGCCTCCCCAGTAGGCCGCATACCAAGCTGGCTCGGCTGGCTCGTTTTCGCTGTGCCGCTGTGGCGTAATAACCCGTTTTTTTTATACCCCCGCTAGACAATATTACTTCTTTGTAACGCACTAATTTCTAAGAAAATTTATTTTTTTGTTTAAATTGAGGAGGCCCACTGTGTCATTGGTGTCGCTAGTGTCGCGGGATCGCGGGATGTTGAAACGAAAATGGCTGATCGCAGGAGCACCGGGGGTATAAAAGGAACCATCCCTCGGCGACCTTCTTCCGTCATCCTGCTGATTCTAGGGGAGTTTTGTTGTGTATTTGTCGGGCACAAGAGCCAGCCATGAGCCACGTGTTGGTGAAGTGGTTGAAGACGGGTCGGGCACGCATTTTCGATGTAGTTTCGGTGCGAGATGTTGTAGACACGAAGGTGGGGGCCGCCATTCTGCAAAACCCGAAGGACGCTGGCGTCCTGGGCGCCGAGGTGTCGATTGGCTGGAGCGGCGAGAAACACCCGGCGCAAATCATCGCAGTGGGTGCGTTCGCTTTCATTATATCGAAAAAGCTGTTCGTTTACGGAAATCTGCCTTTGCGCATATGTCAGTTGTTTTGTTGAAAAAGCAGTTTTGTTTTGCGCTGAGGGAAATGTGCCTTTGCGCGTTCCTTTCATTGTTTTCCCAACAGGTACTCTCCAGCAAATGGAGAAGCGCTGCAGGGTCGAGATAAAGCAAGGTTCTAGCGCTGCCACTGCTGGTCGCAGTGACGAGGTGAGTGTATGTACACATTTTTGAGGAAAATAGCACGTGCTTCTAAAGATTCCGCCCAATAGTCGCATGGAATTTCGTCTTAGGCTGGTTGGTACTGGCGGAACGTTCGTGATATGACTGTCCTCGCGGGGCTTCGACGCAAAGTAACTACTGTTCTCTTTTTTTGTCTAAGCAACATGCAGTATAAATATTCTAAAAAACCCGGAATTAATGCGAGAGCCATTACATAGAAGTGGGTGCCGACGTCTCGAAAACGCCCTGCGTCCCCATCAGTTCGTCTGTGTGAGCCGCACGCAATGGTTGGATAATAGGCTGTTAGATTATTCAGCAATAAATGCACGTGCGAGTGGCCAACAAAGGTCTCGTGATTCGAGCCTGTTATGTATTTTTTTTTACTCTATCGCATCTGACAAACAGATAAATTTCGAAGTAACAATTTTCCTCTCTTGCTCGTAGGAATTTTGGGGTTCGTTAAGCATGACAGATGTCTGTGTATTACGGAAAATCATTTTTCTGTATTACCTTATTCCTAATTTTAGCGTAGCGTTCATAACCACCACGACAGTTAGGACTATGCTGTTGTGGGACAGATATTCCTGCATTTACATCGGGTTAATGGAACAGTGCTTTGGTATGCCTGCAACCAAAGGAGATTTGCAAGACTGCAGCTTCAACTGTTGATAAACATCTTTTTTCAGGTGCAAGCATTTGCTATTCCACTTTGAGTGGAGCTGGCACTAACAAGACTGCAATACCCATTATTAATGCAAAACGGGGCGATACATTGCCTCCAGCCGTTTCTTTTGCTTGCACTGTCTCCTGGCTAGCTGAATGTTCTTGATTACGTGTGATTGGTATTTATCCCTCTGAACGCTGGTCATTACCAGCCGTGCCAGTGTAGTGCAGAGGTTTAAACTTCCATGCAGATGGGAGTTTAAAGTGTCTAGATTTCCATCTAGACAGCAGAAACTGTTCATATCTGCTGGGTGAACACCATCTAGCAATGGTATTTGGTGTTATGTGTCTACTTGCTAACGTTACTGTCCTAGGTTCTATAGTCTCCTCTGTACTTTTTTCCTCTGGCTCACACTTCGAGACTCTCTGCACAACTTGCAGTTAGAATAGGCCGTTTTGACGCCTACCCAACCGGCTGAGCTGCTTAGTGAAGCCATGGCAGACATAGCCGTCACTGGAATCATGTCCAGTCATCTGTAATATTAATAGTAGTTAACACCTAATAGCAACTTTGGTTAGCCAGTGAGCATTAGTGGTTTGGCTGAATAGTTGAAAATCAAGACAGTCTGATTTCACCAAGAGTTGTGAAGCATACTGTCTGGATGGGTGAAAACCACCCATCTAGCCATGGCCTTTGTTGTGTGTGAGGTCACATTGTTCATTTTGGACTTTTTTTGTGTTGAATTTGGTTAGCTTATTTAGATCTTGGCTTAATTCACATGGATAAAGCATGTAGAAAAAATACAGCAGTGCACAACACAGTAAAACACTGACTGCTAGCAATGTATCCTAGTGAACTGAAGTCCTGGGACACTATCAACATCCTGCAAAGTATTTTTACTCAGCAACACTGTTATTGAGGGAAACTGTGTTGTAGCGTCGCTCACTGTGTCTACGGAAGCCTATATTATGGCTTCCGCAGAAAAAAACAAACAAATCTATAAATGTTTTCTCGGGCCTTAATGATGAACATTCAGTTACGAACTACCTGGTGACACTGGTGCCATGTCACAAAATGGCCTTTTATATCTGGCTGAGTCCATATGTTATGGGACGAATGGGGGGGCGGAAGTGGCATCAAGCAGTGGGTTGTGGAATGTAGTTTTTTTCTGAGCGTAGGCTGTATTTTAACAGAAGTATTAGTTCGTGGGGAAAGCTGCCAGGTGCTATGGTGAACATGATACATTTAACCTGGTATTCTGAATAGAACCTACACTCTCGAGCCTCCAGTGGAGGAGATCCTTGAAATCGATTTCCCCATGCATAGGCATTGCGGAACCCTCACCTCAGCCGAGTGGAGGGGGCATATGGAGTGGAGGAGGGACTCTGAATATGGCCCTTAGCTTCAATTGAAAATAGTGCTATTTTTTTTCATTCAGTAAGACAATGAGTGGATTATGCTGGAGAAAGTGGTGCAGCAAATATGATTTTGTGACAGTACCACCTTTACTGTATGCTTCTCATCTGACATGAAACATTTGATTAGCTCAGTCAAGCTTAAGTTAGCGTTTCTGAGTGTGAATTTTGTCACCTGAAGCAAGAGCGGAACCCTTCGTGGAGTTGCTTGGGCAGTAATGCCTGATAGATGTAATTGGTAATAGCTGAATGGAACATTCCTGTGAAACTGCATCAGGATGGCCCAGAGTTAGTGTAACATGGGCGCTTCCCTGGGTGCATCATGTTATTGGAAAAGAAAAGCTTACTTTGAAATTACTGCCTTTCAAAATTGTCCTCGCGAATGGCGCCATCATGCAAACCAAACCGAGATGTAGAGGGGTAGGAAACAGCCACCTATTCAAGTGAAATGTTTATGGTGTCTTGAGGGTTCATTTAAAGGGACACTGAAGTGAATTTGTCAAGCTCCTGTATTTGCTTGCACTGCGTAGACTCGCTCAAATTAACACACTTTTCATCGTTTATCCGGTTGACAAGTCGGTAATTATTTTTTAAAGCTCCAAAGAAGAAAAACTACCATGCGTGGTCTGCGGTTGCCGCACCAACTAAAGGCTGTGACGTCGGGAGGAGGTGCGCCATGATTGGACGATGTCCAAGGTTAACATTCAAGCAAGTTTTGGTTTCGGTTTTGTAGAACATGCTTGACATTCAACGTCATTGGATGGGCATTCTCGATATCTCAGTAATGGTCGTACCGCGCTTCTGCCATGTTGACAACTGTAAAATGCCTAAGATAAGCCTCCCAGGATGGCTTGGAATCGTAGGAATCACTAGCGGAGGCCTACGCAGTGTATGAATGCCCTTCGCGTCCCCGCAGACGCTCAAATGCCATGCGCTTTTCCTCCATCTTTGGAGCTTGCCTCACTCATGCCTGTATCGTAAAAAGCATGTTTGCACCAGGCCAAGGGTTTGCTATTCTGGCCTGTGCCCACTGCCCGCAAGCAGTCTCTGCTTATGGCAACAGCCCGCCAACAAGAACTCGCTAGCGCGTCAGTGTCAGTCTGCGCGCGTTCTGCGAACTTTCTCGTAGATCAGTGAATGTTACTTCCCAAAAATGGTGAACTCAGTGTAGAAAACATCGGCCGGAAATTAAAAAATCAACTTACAAAAAATGTACCCTGGGGGATTCGAACTTGCGACTTGCAAAATGACATACCTAGCGCTCCAGACCACTCAGCGACGGGCCAGCGCTGCCGCTGTTGGAAATATAAGCTATATAATGTATAACTAGTGTACACTTGTATTTAGTTTTAGCATTTCAAGCAGCTTAGGTGTTTATTTGTTCTATAGTGCTCGTGCTGTAAGCATCCCCCAAATTTCCAAATTATATGACGCCTAGCAATTGTTTCTTATACAGAAAAGCGTTCGCAGATGTGTGGTCGTGCTGCTGACCGCTGTGTTTGTTCACCCAGCGCAAAAAAGTGCTTCCTGCTCCTTAGTTTTACGCTGTACGGTAAAAGTTTCAGTTTATTTTATTTCCTTAGTACCTATATTGACTTTGCTGAATCGTCTCCCGCCTTCAAGTGTCCTTAGGTTTTCCTACTAGCATACCAGTCAGCGAAGCGTCGCATGTGCACTTGCGTAGCGTTTGTGTGGAGCGACCTGGACTTGGAACTTGATACAGTGTACAAACTAAAGAATCGCACATTCTTCCATTCACAAACGTGTCGTGGCTTAGTTTCAACTGAGTGAATGAATTTCGACAACCCGTCGGCGGCCAGCGGACTAAACGTTGGGCCGACTGACCCTGTCGGAAGGTCGGCGAGCCGTGCAGTAGCCCAGTGAAGCCAAGTCATTTCCTCCTGATGTCACATGAAAACACCCCAGAAAATGGGCGAGGATGCAGAGAGGAGGGCAGCATTTTTGAATTAAATTTTCTACACAATAAATTCGCGTAACCCACTCAGAATGGTCGAAACATGGCCTATGGACTTCGGACTACAATTTGTGCTAGTAATCCCGCAATGTTTACAAGTGACTTCAGTGTCCCTTTAAAGGATAGTTTGAAATGTCGAAGAGGCTAGCACTTGAATATTGCACTTGTTTATATTTCCCTTGGACGCACCATTTATGGGTACTTATCTTGCTGTGTACACAGTTGGGCTTGGTGCATTGAATTATCGAAATATTCTGCAGTGTATTTGCAACTGAGTTGCTACTGTAGCAGGATGTGTGTATATTGTGAAAAAATGATAAATACCGGCATCATTTTCCTGTCTCAGTCTTGTGACAAGTGCGAGGATGCATTGGAGGTCATCGCAAGCCTGAAACTGAAGGTTGCTGACCTGGAGGGAGAAAATGAGAAACTTCAAGCTACGGTAGAGTACATGACATCATACAGAGACGGAATTGATGGTAAGTTAAATTACAGTGCTGCTCTTATGCTGAAGCGAAATACCTGTTACAGTTGAACCTTATTATAATGAACACCGATATAGGGAATTGTCGGCTGTAGTGATAACTAAATATGAAGTTTGGTTGGTCGCACTTGATTTCTGTGGCACCTATTCTTTTTAGGACGAAACCGAACCGCGAGAGCCGCGCGCAGTAACGGCTATAACAAAGAAGTTATTTGTTTGCGCAAGGCTCAAAACTTGAAAGCTAGCATTAAAAAGAGATGAAAAATTGAGATAACACAGGCATTTTTATTGTTTGAAAAAGTTTCAGAATTTTGTCCTCCGACGCAGTGCATTTGACTGGTTGCACAACCCAAAATACAAGTAAAAACTCCAGGCCTGTAATGTCCAACGGACTTTCTTCTGTTGTAATTTTTTCTTCTCATGTTCCGCTTCATTTAGTTTGAAATGCCACAAGAAGACATAAGGATTACCTCGTTTTTAGTGGGTATGAAGGCCAGAATGTGTTTTTATAGTATTTTTGCGAGAGCCAGACTGCCGATTTGTTGAGAGCCGATTTTTATCTATACTGTTATATAGAATATCAGATAGAGTGAACTAATTTGCGTCCACGATACCACTTTGTTATAACGAGGTTCAACTGCACAGCTTTCAAAGACCCAAAGTTTAGGGCCCTCGGTAGTAAAAGGTTGCACCAGTCAGAGGTGGCCTGTCCCACCAATGCTCAAGAACTGGTCGGTTTATGTGCAAGGATTTGTATCTTTTTTTAGCATCAACGATTTGCCAAAAAGTGTAAGCTTGCTACCATGCCAAGATGAGGATTATCTGAAGTTGACACCAGTTTTTGGTATTCTGACTCTATATTTTCATTTTTTTATACACTGCAGGACTGCCATTCTCTGCATTGTGCAAACTGTTAAGTAAATGCTCCAGCAAGCTGTATTTTCTGTCTTAGGCGACCTTAATGCACTATTGTCAAACATAGTTGCTTAGTGCACAAGACAACAGGGTGGACGAAGCACGCAAGATAACTATCAGGCATCAGCTAATTCATTGTTTACTGCACATGAAATAGTGCAATGAAAGTAGGAGTAATTGGGTGGTAATAGTTCGATTGATTGTAGGGTTTAACGCGCCGACGCAACGCAGGCGATGAGGCGCGCCGTAGTGGAGGGCTCCGGATTAATTCTGACCACCTGGGTGTCTTTAACGTGCGCCGAAATCTCGTACACACGGGCGTTTGTGCTTTTCGCCTCCTTCAGAAAAAATGTGGCCGCCGCGACCTTGTGCTCCGCAGCGGAACGCTTTAGCCACTGAGCCACCACGGCGGGTGGTGGTGCTTAGCGTCACTAAATAAAGGCTTTTAGAGTATCGGAACTCTTTTCTGTCATTGTTGTGTGCCGCCAGGATTTTCATTGGTCGGTCGGCACGACATGACATTTGTTTAAATATGGGCGCAGCCATTTTGTTTCTGGGCGCCTCTCTCTCTGCTGCGCCGACGCCAGAGCGGCTAGTCACACCCTGCCCATCACAACCAGCGGCGGT
This sequence comes from Haemaphysalis longicornis, assembly GCF_048455015.1. Lineage (NCBI taxonomy): Eukaryota > Metazoa > Arthropoda > Arachnida > Ixodida > Ixodidae > Haemaphysalis > Haemaphysalis longicornis. The sequence continues at coordinate 148,080,383 of NW_027526203.1, forward strand.
TTCATTTGGAGAGATGGCAACAGTGCAAGCCAGAAACAAAATGGCTCACATATGCTTCCTAATGCACGAAGTGGCGGTACTCTTAAGCGTAACTTATTTAGTGACGCTAGTGGTGGTATTTCATCTGCAGGCAAGAATTAGTTGTTGCCGAGCTCTTGACCTGCAGGCGCCTCCAGGTCCATTCTGTTGTGTGTGCAGTAATTATGTTTAACAATTGCTGTAACTAACTAGCCCATATTGGTGCTCTGATAAATACGCTAAACTACCTTTTGTTGTAATAAAAGCAGAAATGGCGCAGAACGCTTTTTGACTTTCTTTAGAATTGCTGCTGTTCTTTTTGAAGTTGGCAAAAGTGAAGTTGGCAAACAGCATTACATTGAGCATAGTCTTTCAAAAATGGTATATAATACCGAAATTATGTCTGTCAACTTCCATTAAGACAAACTTTGTTATAACGAATTTCATGGTTAAAGTGAGCAGCCCTTCTGATTGCTTGTGGCATGCACAGTACAAAACATCAGCTTAAGACGAACTTCTGATAATATGAACAAATTTTCATGGTCTCGTCGAATTTGCTGTATGAACACAAGTGCACAATTGTTTCATTTCTTTCTGTGGAGATCCATTTAATGCATGACTCAATTACTATAATGTAGGGTGATAACATTTGAAATAAACTTGGATGGCACAACCATTTGAGCTCAAGGACACGAGTTCGATTCCTGCTGTAGTGGCTGCTTTTCTGATGGAGGCAAAAAGTGAAAATGCTTGTGTGTCTATACTTAGACTTTGGTAAAGATCCCCTAGAGAATTGGTTCTCAGCCATGACTGCCCCAGGGACCCCTTTTGGGCTTGCGAAAATGATGGGGGACCCCAAGACGGAACATAAGTTGATCGCTGGTATAATAACTATTTGCATTTGCTGCTTGCGTCACCTGCACATTTATCCACCCGCCTTGTCTGCGTGGCATTAATGATGATGGGCATCATAGTGTTAAACAATTTGCAGTTGAATCTAAAAGCCTTTTTAAACACCTGTTTTCAACACCTGCGTCTGTTTTTTCTTCTCATAGCTGGCGTGTTGTGCACAAAGCAGATGTTAAAATATGTGCTACGTGAAGCAACTAAATGTGCATGTAATGTGGCGAAACCTTTTTTCATTGCAAGCAAGTGCTGGCAAAATCGAGAAAAGAATGGGGGGGGTGGCGGAGAAGTTATGAAGGAGGCTTTGCAGACCCCCCCCCCCATTTGAGAACCACTGCCCTAGAGGTCAAAATTGTTCTGGAGCCCTCTACTGCAGCATTCCTCATAGGCCAAATGTAGCTTCAGCACATTAAACACCACAATCAATCGGTCAAAACTATTTAATCCTGAAGAACCACTATGTCCCATTAGTGCAGTCTGGTTCCTATTTTTGTTTTTGCTTTTATTTTTTAATCACTGTACATGTTTTTATAAGAACCAATTTTATAGCTTGAAAGGTAATTTATTGATCTTGTTTTCTAGACCTTGCAAGTGCCGTAAGAGACCTGCGAGTGGTGTGTGCTGAAATTGAGGCAAGGTCCGTTTCCTCCACTACCAACAGCCAGGCAAAGGTATGTACTTCAAACCAACGTACTCACGTTACCGAGTTTTAAAAATCCCCATGTGATGAGGATTAGTCCTGAGCACATGTTGCCTTTTCAGAAAAATATAGTGCCCCTTTTTGCCAAAATGTAACTACCGCTCTTTAAACCCTCTGAATTTTAAGCAATGCTATAAAGAAAGGTGCCAGAAAGCTGCCTTGACGACTAAAATTCATCAAGGTAAACACTTCACATAGGTCCATCTGTCTTGGAAGGTGTGGCCAAGAAAATAAAACCACAGCCAAAACTTTTTTTTAAAGCTATTTAATGTTCTTAGACTAGCACTCATGTTATATAATAGGGGATGCGTGCAGATTTCTACAGGTCATTTAGTGTATCTGGGTATGACCAATATAGATTACATATGGTTCAGACTATGGCTTGCATAACTATGGTGTTTTTACCTTAACTTTAGGCACATTACATAAATTTTCCTCATGATAGCCATCTGATTGCCAATGAACTAACATGCAAAGCAAAACACCTCTGGTAGTATAGCTTGCTGGGCCAGTTGGTACATTCTGATCTGAAAAAAAAGCCTCGGCATAAATCTACCAGAGATGCAAGTTGTGTTCTCCTTCTTTGCCTCGTGTCTTCGTTAAATTATCGCTGTTTATTTTTCTCAAAACACCTGTTTTGCTGTAAATTTTGAGAGCCAATGCTTGTTTCCAAACTTGCATGTCATGATGCTCCACATGCTACTGAGCTGGATGAATGGGGTGTAGTTGTGTTGTCAGTTTTAGAGCTACAGAAACAAAAAGTTATGGCTGCAAACAGAATTTGTTGTGCGAGTGGGTTTGATGAGTGGGAAGTGTTTCAATACTTGCAGTTGGGGTTATCTCTGCCTAATGAAGGGGAAATAAGGAATAAGCATTAAGCTTAATTTTAATCATTTTTTTCTTCTCAGGGAGCATGTGTTTAATATTCCAAATCAAATTTCCAACATCTATAGGAGGCATTTATGCATCTTGAATCCCAGGTGGTGGTCCCATGTGCTCCTTATCAGCATACTCGTGTACCATACAAGGGTTACGGGCATTGTGAAAAACAGGTGCCAGTTATACGCTTTTCATGGGAAATTCCACTTGGCAGTCTAGAGGTGTATTTTTTGGCGGCAGGTTATTTGCTGTACTGGTCTTTCCAAAGCAGCTCATCCCACTGCAGGTGGTCCATGTTTGGCTGTAATCAGTCGCCTGCTGCTGGTTCATTTGGATTTACTTGCTCTGTACTGAATTCTGTTAGTTCTGATGGAATTTAGCTGCCCCTCCAGATTGAAGAGTGAAATTCACTATTTGATTGCTTTTGGTTTGCTGCATAGCATCAAGTTCTATCACTTCTGTTGCAAGCATATGCAAGCAAGGCCATGTACAATACAGGGGAACAGGTTGACTTTCTTTTTTGCATTAAGGTTAGTGGAGTTAGCGAATTTTAAAACTATGTCATGAAAGAAAGTGAAGAAAAACCCTCATCCAGAGTGGGGACTGAACCCCTGCATTGTGATGACATGTCGGATGCCTTACAGATTTGCCTCTAGGCGGCTATGTTCTTGGCCAGTTTCTGGAGTTGAATACATATCACCAGCAGAAATGAGGCATGGACGAGGAAAGATGCACACAGGACATTCACGACATGTAACGCATGGTGGTAGCATTAACAAGACGAGGCTAATAGATGGCACGCTCGCACATATGCCTGCCTTCCTCTGAAAAGCCTTACAGATCTATGTTAGCTTGGTCGTGCATGCCTTCTCAAAGATCAGTGGCATCAAATGCTGCGGCGTGTACACATTGCTTGCCAAGTGGACTCCCACTGCAAAGTGACGCCACTGCTGCTGGAAGCTCCCTTAGTCATTTATGCGCTGTCCCTCTGACCTCGTAGCATTTGCCACAAAGTAATGCTCTTAACGATGACTCGTTTGCTCGGGATGAACCTGGTGGCATGTTTTTTTGAGCAACCTCGCCCGTTCTTCTCACTGACAGCTAGGCACTCCTGCGTCAGCTGGTGTACTTGCAGTACCGCTACCAGTCTTAACTGCCTTGATAAGGCTTTCAGCGACAGACGCCACCAGTTCCTGAGGGAACCCAAAAGATGACAGGCGGGCCACTTTTATGCTTTCGGGGGCCCTGAGAGACACGACTTGACGAGGAAGCCACACAGACAGTTATCACTATACTGTGCTTGACCAGCTTTCAGCACACCAAATTGTAATTTTAAATTCTATGTTCATACCTAGGTTGAAACGCTTAGCAACTGTGCTCATGGCTTTCACCGCAGGTGCACACCTCAAATCTATGATTCCATTCAATTGTACCTCATGAGTGAACTTTAGCCCTTTAAATAACTTCTGGATGTGGTACAAATAGTTTGAGATGATTTTGTCTGTGTGGCTTTCTGGAGGTTAAGAGGAGCAAGCTGATGTCGAGTGGAACACCATTTCCCACATCAAATGTGCAGACGGACCCCTGAAGTTTGGCCGTATCTCAGCAGTAATGCTTGGAATCCTGTCAATACCACACAGCAACATTGAATGCGAAAGGCAGTTCGGCGTAGTAAAGAAAAATCGCCCCCAGGTCCGGGCATCCATGTCTGACACAACCCTTGGCGACGTTGTTTTGGCGAAGTGTCACATGGGTGAACATTGTATATAGCCTGTTGGTAGTTTGAAGAAACAGTTCATTTCCTGCTATGTTGTAAGTAAACAAAAAAATGTGTGTAAAATTACCCATTCTGTTGTTGCTACTACCCACCCCTCCCCCCGGTCAGATCTCCCTAACGCCATCCTGGCAAACCTGGCAGGTATGCATAAGTGTAATCCTCACGAAGTATTATCAAATTTTTAAATAGGTTTCATATCAGGAATATGTAATTTGAAGCCAAATATTATTTGTGACATAACTAAATTTATTTTATTTGCAGGAACCTGAAGGCGACACTGACATTAAGGGCTTTTTTGTCCGGAGCTCCCTCTTAAAGATGCTGGAGATCAGCCATTCGAAGAGCCCGACAATGTACGCGCGAAAACTTCTTCGGCAACTCTTCGAGCCAGGAGAGCTGGCCGGCACCTCTATAACGGGCAAAATGTCCAATGCCCACAGAGAAAAGGCGGCCAAACCGCAGCTGGACCCAATCAGGGTCAACGCCGTCGTCAGTGAGTATATACTGTTTTCACATTGGGTTAGTAAAGAAGTGCATCTACTTGGTGTACTTAAGTCAGGAGCTACAATTGGTTTCCATCTTTACTGTAATTATCAAGGCCTTGAGAAGCTTGTATAATGTCTTTCCATTAAAACTTTTGGAATTGGTGCAGTAGGACCCCAATCATTCGACCTGCTTTTTACGGCTGACCAGCGCACTGCTGCCCCACTGGTCATGAAAGCTTTTAAAGTTTGCATGGGAACACATGTGCTGATGGATACAACAGCTTGCATGAAACTGGAAATTCTCAGTGAAGTAGGAAAAACCAGTACTGGTTTCCTCCCTCCACTTAATACTGCACTCTTTATGGCCTCATCCAGTCATTAATTTTTGCGTCTTTGGTTTGCGTTCGTTTTCTTTGGTGTATCTCGGGCAAACAAACGATGCATTAAAACTAGTGTCAGAGAGGTGCGACAAAAACAAACATTAAAACAAAAACTTGGTTGAGCTACTCCAAGCAGAAAAAAACTAGATACAGCAATAGGCAGGCACTCCCCACAAATGGCAAGCGAGCGGTGTGAATGGGGGACAACTTACTTGAAATGAGCAAAACCCCTCCGTCTTCGGGAGAGGAGCAAGAGGAAAGGGAAAGAGCATGATTAGTAGTAGGGCATAAAGAAGAGGATTGTTCTGGGGGTGGAGACTCATCTTTCAAGGAAGCAGAAATGCTGCCAATTTTTTTGTCTATTGTTCTCTGCTGCCACGTGGCCATGCTACGTTTTTCATGCTGTGCCAACTGTCGTGATTTTTAAGCCAGCTGGACACAAGCAGATTGCTCTGAATGATCATGATGAGATGTTGCATTTGAGTTGATCTGGTCTCAAGGCAAATTTTTCATGACAACAGATCAGAGGAGGCACCTCATGGAGCACTAATTTAAAAAGGCTGGCATGAAACAGTTCTGCGTAGGCTTGGCCTGTTGTAATTTGTACCGGTCAGTTGCTTCTTGCACCTCCTTTACCACGATGAGCCATTTGAAGCAATTAAATAAAATGTGTAAATGTTCGAATGATTGGTTTCAAATGTGATTCACCTCTCATTATCAGGGATTTCCAGGTATATTGCACAGATGTTCCTGCATTTCTTAGACCCCAAAACAAGTTACGGGATCTTAACTCGAAGAAATATTTTTTAGTTTTAACTTAGCTCTGCCCATGATGGACAAGCAAATATTAGTGATTGGTCTTCTTTTATTTTTCAGAGTACACATGCAAGAAGTTTGGCTTGCTGAAAGAGGGACCAGTGCGGGCGTCCCTGTCATCCATGTTGAACAAGGAGAAGCCGGCTCCTCCCATGGACAAGTGAAGTGTCCCTTGAACAAGGAGAGGGCGGCTCCTCCCATGGACAAGTAAAGTGAAAAAAGAAAAACCTCGCTAAATTCAGCATCAATAAACAGTAGCTCTTGCTTTTGTTCAAGATCTGTCTTGCTCGGAATGGTCAACTGTACTCCTTTTCTGAAGGAACAGTAGGCTACTCCTTAGTTATACCCTGTAGTGCAATGCAGCAGAGTTCTCAATGGTGAAATATGCATTAGGTGCACTTTTTAAGGAATACCATGCATTGAGAAGCCTTTGGAGATGTGATGGCAGTTACAGATCACTTGTGCATATGGAGCTGGGCATGGCTATTGCATGAAGGCCACGCATTTTCAAGGTAGGTGTGTTAATCAGATTTTAGGCCCATGGTTAGTTAAAACAGCCGAGAAGCAAGGCAGGGCAAAAAGCATACTACACAGTTTAGCCTAGGCAGCTGGGCAAGAGACAACGAAGTATCAGAACAACGAAAAGAAATATCCCGAAAGAACTGCCTCTAGTGAACTGATATTTTGTTATGTCACCATTTGGGCAGAAAAAAAAGCAACGAAAGCTGGACACACATTTTACTGTAAAGAAAACAGTTGTGGTGGGATAAGCTTTTGAGAAGTCTCTAGCTGTCCCTAAGTTCAGAGGGGACATATAAAACCAGAAGAAATGTTTTAGGCAGCTATGGCATACTGCTTAAGAGCACCGCAGGAGAAATCATGAGGTTGTATTTTGAAAACCATACAAAAGACTAAGGCAGCTGAAAGGCGTCGTAAGAGTGGTCGTGAAGGTGTCTTTTTAAAACTGTGCAAAACACTGTAGGCAGCTAAAGCACTTGAAATTAAAACCTATACGTAGAGCTACAGCACTTAGGCTAAAGTTGTCAATAGGATAAACCATAGAGAGGTCAGCAGTAGTCTACAGGCTTCTTTAGAAAATGCTATGGTTGGCTAAAGCTTCCTAGCTAAAGAAAATCGTGGCATAAGTGATACGGGTACCAGTAGGTGGGGCTATAGCATTTAGGCTAAACGTGTCGATAGTATAAGCCATAAAAAAGTCAGCAGTAGTCTACAGGCTTCTTTAGAAAATGCTATGGTTGGCTATAGCTTCCTAGCTAAAGAAAATCATGGCATAAGTGGTACAGATACCAATAGGTGGGGCTATAGCATTTAGGCTAAACGTGTCGATAGGAGAAGCCATAGAGAAGAGAGCAGTAGTCCACAGGCTTCTTTAGAAAATGCTATGTTTTGCTATAGCGTCGCGGCTAAAGAAAATCGTGGCATAAGTGATACAGGGTGGGGCTATGGCAGGTGGGGCTATGGCAGGTGGGGCTATGGATACAGGTGGGGCTATGGCATTTCGGCTAAACGAGTCGATAGGATAAGCCATAGAGAATTCAGCAGTAGTCTAGAGGCTTCTTTAGAAAATGCTATGGTTGGCTATAGCTTCCTAGCTAAAGAAAATGGTGGCATAAGTGATACAGATACCAATAGGTCGGGCTATAGCATTCAGGCTAAAGGTGTGTATAGGATAAGCCATACAGAAGTCAGCAGTAGTCTACAGGCACCTTTAGAAAATGCTATGGTTGGCTATAGCTTCGCGGCTAAACAAAATTGTGGCATAAGTGATAAGGATGCCAATACATGTGGCTATAGCATTCAGGCTAAAGGTGTAGATAGGATAAGCCATAGAGAAGTCGGAAGTAGTCTACAGGCTTCTTTAGAAAATGCTATGGCTTGCTATAGCTTCCTGGTTAAAGAAAATTCTGGCATAGGTGAAAAAGATGTCAATAGAAAGCCATAGAAAAACCTTTCGACGTTTAGAGAAACCGTATGCAGGACCTATTTGAAGGGGCTATAGCACATTGTCTAAAGAAGGATATACAACATACCATAAAAATGTCTTTAGCAAACCATAGAAAAAGCTAAAGAATTCTCTGGTTCACTGTTCATAGGACCATAGAGAAGGCTAAAGACACCTGTAGGAATTTCGATAAAAATTCTAAAGACAGCCGTAGAAATGGGTAAAGATAATCGGGCCAAATAGCTAAAGCCGACCGTAAAAAGGATTTTCTATAGCCGACCACACAAAATTTTTGGATGGGATGGGCTAACGGGCCGAAATCATGTGGTACGATGTCGGGCGCTCTCTGTTGATGGCAAAAACTTCTCTGTTTGGCCATTTAAAAACAGTCAGATACATCTCCGCTAGCGTACTCCTACACCCTGTCTGGAATACCTTGAAATGTGCCTTCGAACAATAATATAAATATAATGGCCAGAAATTTTACTTCTTCGACCAATATGATGTCATATCTTTTCATCGGAACGCTCCCAAACAGCGAAAGACCTACACATTAAAAATACCGCATTACCTTATCATACAGTGTATCTGGCTTCGAAGAAGTGACGGCGACGCCGTTCGCGGCGAAAGTAACCCTCATTGTAAAATGCGCCGCGTATTGCTTCCTCCACTGCAAACTTTCTCCGCTTTCGACTTCCACCCCCCGCACTCTTCTCCTTCCTTCTCCCTCCTGTCACGATCAATCCAGTGGAAGCTTGTTCATTGCAATTCAGTTCGCATTGACTTCGCACTGATCGCCAGCAACCTGCGTGGAGAGAGCGTCCCTTATTTATTTCAAAATGCTTCCAGCGCCTTGTCGAGATTTTGGCAGGAAGCTAGGGCGCGGAAAAAACACACACAATAAAAATATCCGTAAGCTATACATCGTTTAGAATACGCGGTACATTGTTGCTTACCTAGTTCTAACCATTTATTGGCACGTAAATTCAGCATTATCGACAAGGTAAGCGAGACAATATAAATACAGTACAACCAAATGATTACAGCGTAAAAGAGTCAAACAATGAAACAGTTTAAACAATCAATTTTTGCGAAGATGACCACTAGCGCCATGTTCGAGTTCCGAACGCAAAAGTTAAACATGGGATGAAAATTAGTTCAAAGAATAGACCTTTCCGGAAAGTTGCGCACGCCCCCAAACGGCGGCCGCAAAGCAGCTTGGGAACTGTGAGCGCCGCAGCAGCCGCCGCCGCTGCCGCCCGGGCCGCTCTTCATGTAGCTCTACCGTGCCAAACCGTGCTGTGCCCGACAGCGCCTGTGGCGGCAGCATTTGTTGACGGTGCAGCTTCGGCGTTGAACATTGTATGATGCATGCAGAACATCTGCTATCCTGGACAGCTGTTCTGATGACTGGCTTCTTTTTGAAACTTCAGCAGTCTTACCACAGCCCGCATTTCTTCAACAAACTGCTGCATTTTGGGGAGTTGCAGTGTGTATCTTATCCATTCATGCTACACTATGTATTTGTTTCAAGTACTGTTGCCTAAGAGGTGGCAAGTCTTATTGTGCAATCCTGAGCTTTTTTGCTCTTTTCGACTGTGAGTAAATATGAAAATAGAAATCTTTATTTCAGTCAAAAAAAGACGAGGCAGCTAGGATGGTATCATTACAATAAAAGACACGTACATTTTTATTCGGTTAGCAAAACTAGCCAATACCTAATGAAAGGTAAAACTGTTCAGAGGGCGCTAATAGAAAACATGCATAGTTGACATTTCGCTTACTTATCGATTTAGAAGCGGTTCATGTGTGAAGTTGTTCAGGTAGCAACAAATTTTCCATATCTGGTTGGGCTTGTCAGCCACCGCATTTGGGAAAACATACCACATGTAGTATTCTGAAGTTATTCACTTCTCGAATAACTCGCTCAACGTGTCTCCTCAGGGTGACGATCTGCTGTGTGCGTGTTTTCTCCGCTACTGTCAGTTGACGCCGACCATTTAACATGGGGGGCCTGTTCAATTTAACGCCAACATCACGGAGCTCATCTTCGATCAATAATCCTGGGTCAGCTATTACGAGCTGTCTCCTTTGTTTTCCCACAGGAAGCACACCACACCTTCAAAGTGGGAAATAATAATTCCACAATGAGCGACCGAAAAGAAATAGCCGAAATGCTGAACTCACAACAGCAGACACCCCGTTCCTCCAATGCCACAGGAAACGGGCTGCAGGCAGTCGCTGTCGCTGGATAAACCACATCGTTGTCTGCTGGAGCGAAAGCATTGTTTTATCGCCTTGTTACGCCCTTTGTGCTAAAATTAATTTCAAAATGGGCGTTGATTACTCTGAGCTGACAGGAGTATCTCGACAGTGCTGCATTTCACTAGTTCGTCTTGGATGCCTGGAAGCGGGACGTGTGGTTAGGATAGCGGCGTTTCGTTCACTTCACGGCAGCTAGGAAACAAAAAAAAACGTATAAAAGGCATAATTTGCGTTATAATGCTGGGCTTGCCTGTTTTTACCGCAGGACACCTCTCGGCGAAGACCCGGTGTGGAAAAATGGTCGCATACGGTCCATGTAACATTTGCGTGTGCTAGCGTTGAAATGGGCTCCACATATCCTGTGATGCTCGGACGGCTCCCACAAAGCGAATCGGCCATCACGACCCTGGCGATTTATCCGGCGAACCCATTAATCCTTCTCAATTTTCGTGTGCAATGTACAAACTTGTGCAAACTTGTGCAATGAAACATGCCGGTCTCGTAGCGTATTGTTGTCCAAACCAAGCACACAGCACGTTTGTCCGCCTCCTGCAGCTTCCTTGGCAGCTTCCAGCTTCCTTGGCAGCTTCCTGCAGCTTCCATATCGTCAGTATCGCGCAAACTACAAACGCTAAGGTAGGTTGTAAACGAGTGTAGCTTTGCACACGCGGAAATGATCACGAATAGCGTGTGCACACGATATGGGCTTCTTCGTTTTCCCACTCGGCTCCCCGCGGGCTGCAGGAGGCAAGAGCTGGTTATTTGTATTTTTCTCGGGTAGCTCAAGTGTCACATTTGTTTTCTATTTCCTCGTGTTGATGAATTTCTCTTTTCCCGCGGCCAGCCAGAATCGCGAAGACGCTTTTCAACTGGCAGCAGCTGGTTCCACTCTGCAAGCTAGCAGACGACGTTTCTAGCAGACGACAAAAGGTTCTCATGCGGTGCAGGCAGTTTCAGAAGGATGCGGAGTTTATTCCTTATTTTGGGTTCTATGGTTTAAAGAGGTTTTAACTGATACGCAACATAACTTTGAAAGCACGGCACTTCACTCTACTTAAAAACTCTGTCCTTTGACGGGCTCGCTGCGCGCACGCGGCGCGACCACGCCGTCGCCGCTCGCACCGCGTGCGCACGCAGTTCCCATGACGCCTTGCGCGGGCCCGCCAGGGGAAGGAGCGGCGGTGCAGTTTCTGGAAAGGTCTATTGCTGCTAGTACTCATGGCTGTTAGGCTGTTCCATTCCCTTATCGTTGATGGGAAGAATGAGTGCTTTAAGCAGTCCGTGCGGAATGAGTATTCTTGCAGTAATTCGGGATGCTGTTTACGCGTGGACCTTAATTGTTTGACCGTGACGTATTTGGAGGCGTCGATGTTGGTTTGCCTATGGCGTAGCTTGTACATGAATCGCAGGCGTGCTATTCTTGCTCGTTTCGTTGGCAAGTCCGCTTGGTTAAACTTGTTAAAAATGAATCGCATGGATTTTTCTCTTAGTGCTTTCTAGCTGCTTTTTGTGTTGCAAGTTGGGCAAGTTGGAAATGCACCATGAATGGAATCACCGCAGACGATACGGGACGCAGAGAAGAGAACGCAGGACAGAAGCTCTACGGGTGCCAAACAATGTTCGCATATTCGAGAACAGGTCTCACGTACGTGTTGTAGGCTAACGGTTTCTTTTCAGAAGGTGCTAGCCGTAGGAATCGTCTCAGAAAAAATAATTGTTTAAATGCAGTTGATGTAACAGTAATGTGAGCATCCCATCTGAGATCGCATGGTACACGTGAGGCCAAGGTACTTGCGATTACTTGCCGTAGGAAATGGGGTGCTATTAATGGTATACGAGAACAAAGAGCCTCACACTTACATCAATAATGATGCAGTAAACGTCATTGCGGCAGCAAAGAAGAAGAAAATCGGCTGCAATCGTGCACTTAAACCTTCGTAATGGTCGCGAAGCTTGCCTACAGCTTCGCTACCTTCAAGTTTCACACGTTGGTGCGAGTTTTCTTGTGTTTTTATCTTAAATGACACAATCATCCGCAAAAATTATCACGTTTATGGGGATCTGAGAGGGTAAGCAATTGATAAAAAATTGTGGCGGATTCCTCTGTCATAGGTATCGGTAAAACATGAAAGTGAAATGTGCAGTGAAATCTGCAGCTGAGCATGATTTGCGGGTCGGCGGCTGTCTTGTGGGTGCGCTTGGCGAGCAACGACCTGCTGGCGGGTCGTTTCGGCAAAGGTGTACTCACGTCATTTCCGTGACGGATATGATGTCAATCGAATCTTGGTGTGTCCCGGCATAAAACACTTTCGTGTTAAAATGTAAGCCCCGAAAACGAACAACCTTATTTATAACGTACTCTTTAGTTCTAAAGGTTGCTTCCCCGCAAAAAGACCCTCTGTGCAGGGGTGCACAAAAAACCCAGGCCGGACCTAGCAGTTCTCGCCCAACACGCCGAGCATCGTCAGGCTAATCGGGCGTGCAGAATAGAGATCAGTATTCCTGTAAAGAAAAAAAACCACAATAACAAGCATAGAAACAGCATGATGGGTGATAAGAAACCGGTAAACAATGGGACCCCCCCGTCCCTTCCACCCCGTGTGTTCTGGTAAAGATTAGGTTTGCAGCTGCTCTCGACAGGGGAGGGGGGTTGATGTCACTCGAGGGTTAGCGCATTCGCGAGGCTAGACTGGACCTAGCATTTCTCGCCTAAGGTGCCGAGCGCACGCGTCAGGGCCCACACTATAAATTTAAATACCCCCGATAGGGAATAAATTGCTTCTCCTCTAGCATCCTCCGTATACGGAGTTCTTTTTACTCCGCTAAAAGGGAGTATCTAGTAAACTCCCCTAAAGGAGGGAGCTTTTCAGGCATTTAGCGGAGTGTTCTTGCTCTTATTAACCCGCTGAGGAGGGGAGCTTTTGGGGGCATTTACGGAATATTTCGTGCTGTCAATTACTCCGTTGAAGAGCAGTTTTTTATGACATTTAGCGGAGTATTTTATGTAATTAAGAACACCCCTGAAGGAGGGCGTGTTTAACCATCCGGAGGAGTATCTTATGTCACCTAAAACTCCGCCACGAATAAGTGTTTGAGTTTCTAGTGAAGTATTTTATGTTTTAAAAAACCACGCTGAGCAGGGCAGTACCGAGACTTGCAAGGAACAAAACAGACATTTATTTCCTTGACAACTTCAACGTCAGCTTCACGTCAATTTCAAATTCAAAATAGAACAAATAGCACGTCAAGTTCACAAGAACAAAATATTTGCGTTCAAAATTTATCAGCTGATACCCAAACATATAGATAGAACACGAATAAAGTCACACCGAGAAATAAATGGCATCAAACACAAATGTAACACCAACCAGTTGAAACATGAAATATGGTGGAAAATATATGCGGCTACCAGACATACTGTGGCCCACTGGGGTTGGGCTACTGAGCCCAAGGTTGGTGGTATGATCGCGACCACAGCGGCGTTTTTTTTTTCGATTAACGCGAAAAACAATAAATCTCGTGTGTCGATATTTTCGTCACGTAAAAGAACCCCAGGCGGCCAAAAATCCTCTATTACAGCACGCCCCGCAGTAATAGCAGCTTGGGCTCGTTGAAACACCGATATATTTTATTTGGAGCTCCAATGTCTTCTGCGTCTTTTCTGCTCACTCATAAGCGAAAATTCCAAAGAAAGTGACCAAACGTTGTAAAGCGGAAGCGAGATGTCTTCCCTCTTTCAACCGTGTGATTTATTTAAAAATAAAAACAGAACTCAAATTGAAAATCAAGACCATATTTGGCGAGTATCATTATTGCCAAGTTTGCAACACAGTTTCCAAGAATGACGTGACTATAGCCACGTCAGAAAAAAAACAACTACGGAAAGGGTAACTGAATTCAAAACAGCGCAGGCAGTGCCGAAAAGCCACACACATACGTCGTCTCAATACAAAAAGCCAAGGAATCAACAAAAGAAAAAAATAAGCAGGGTATTCAGACATGACGAAAATGAAATATCACAAAGCCCGAAGAAAAGAAGGTGGTTAACTACAAGAATGCAAATAAGGCGACGACATTGGAATGCGCATTGGAGGGGGCACGGACCTTTGTCAAGCCTTTGTATGGCTTTTTGTCCGTGCCTCCAGACATCCTTGATGTTGAAATAAACTGAATTGAATTGAAAAAAAAAAATTGGCCGGGTATCTGCTTCTTTCGTTGCAAATGTCGTCGAAAGACGATAGTCTTTATCGACTTTTGCCAAGTAAATGCCTCCCTTCGCTTTCCCGCTCACCTCTGATGGTGTTCCTCTTGCGTCGCACTCCTCCCAAGGTAAAGACGCCAAAGGTTTGCTTAAATCATTTTAAATTTCCCGCGTTCCACTGCTCCAAACCGGGTGTCTCGATGCCAACGCTGCCGTGCGGCGAAGACGCGCGTGAATCGAGGCGCCCTACTTCAACGTTTATAGAACCGCGTTTCCCTACTCCACGTGCGTTGCAAGCAGAACGTGGAACCTATCTAGTGGAACCTTTCGTAAATGTTCCCAGTTGATTCCTTAAAATGCCGCAAGAAGCTATAGTGGCGCGGGCCAGAGCAGGCGACGGCGAAGTGAATTTTTTTCTGGAGTTGATGAAGTATTTAATTTCGCCAAAGTGAAGCATGTATGATTTTTTTATAAAGGAACACTGCAAACATAACTTCTGTATTAATTTGTTGTGTTATATTTGGGTAATGTCTTGTTCTTCTTCAACAATGTTGACAGGTATGAACATTACACCGGACTTAGACAGGTAGATTTAGCGGTGACTATAAAAACTATTGCGCAGGCATTGTTTTAGTTTGGCCGGGTGGCTGAATCGAGTCACAGACAGACAGACGGACAGACAGACATACAGACAGACCAAAATTTCTGGGCTTAAAGGGGCACTGACACAAAAATTTTGCACCTTGTTTTTTTTGTTGCGATAAGTAGCTAGTGACCTACTTATAACCTGTAGAAACCTCATTTGCTTCAGCTTGCGACGGTTGTTTAATTAGAGGCATTTTCAATGCGGCCAGTCGCAGTTTCGGTTTCAGCGAGTGCCGCGAAACGATGGATTTTGTGGATTTTGTGTGAACAAAGATGACCACGTGGCCGTCGGAGGGATATCACAGAGGAGAGCCGCCGTAGCACTGTCGAATCCGCATCGACGGCAGTTTCTGCGAATGCCCCCACGTACTGATCTCGAGAGGCGCTTAATTAAAAAGCGACCGTGGATGTGACGCAGGCGCTGCGAGTGCAAATGCTACCGCGGCTAAAGAACGACGCGCGACGCTCGAGACGGTGGGTGGCAAGATGCGCGCTGGGAGCAGCCGGCAGGTCTGCCTACAGGTCCGCCTACAGATGTGTTCGGCTTAGCACTGCGGCGGATATTCGAGTGCCGCTCTCGTAAGCGGTGCAGATGACAATTTTTAATGCAACCCGCCATCGCATCATTAACTCCTTTCTCATGTAAGCCACCATGGTCGGAACTTGGGGACAATTTCGTGCAGCGGTAACAAGCTATCACTCGAGCTACCTGCGCCGGCCTGGGCCACTTCGCGGCCGTGGCCGCCGCCTGCACAGCGACCGTGCGGCTAGCTCAGTCGGCTTTTCGTGCCTCCGGCGCGTTTTCGCATCCAATGGTAATAAACAGTAATAGAAACAGAGTGCCTGGAATCGCTGTAGAACTTTGGTCGCGGCCAGCTGCCCGATTAGCTGACGAAATAACGGCGCCTCCGCCGCCAACGATCGGGTCGTTCGTTCTCGAGAGCAGAAGCTCCGCCCTCCGGCCCTCCGATTGGAGCTGCGAGCCGGGCGAGCCGGCAAAAAACGCCGGCAGTGCGGAAGCGGCAAACACAAACTCGTGACGTGTTTAGATGTTGTTTATTTACACCATATCCTCGGGATGTCGATTGCGCGTGGTCCTCTGCTGGCTACTCGGTTGCGTTTCGCACACTTTAAAATTGATTTTAAATATGTTCTAGGCTGTATTCGCCGCTGATATTTTGCAGATGATGTATATGTGTTCCCACCAATCTATCTCCGAAGTTATCTCGCCTTCAAAATTTTGTGTCAGTGCCCCTTTAAGTAGCCCAAGAAAGACTATTGTCTTTACCAGTTACCATCGAACAGTTACCATCGAACAGTTACCATCAGTTACCATCGAACAGTTACCATCGAACAGTTACCATCAATTACCATCGAACAGTTAACAGTTACCATCGAATGCTGGGAATGTATTTTGAGGTAAATTCTATTGTCCCAGCAATCTCCTTCCGCAAGAATTTCCAAAATCCTTTCACTATCGCCGAAACTACGCGCGATGAAAAATCGCGCATAATCGTCCCCTCTCAATTCGACCGCGGAATACGCGACGAAAGCTGCGCGCTCCCGCCCGGAGAGGGGGGCGACTCACGGCGTTCTCTTCGGCGGCCTTCGATATATCACAGGCCGGGAAGTTTTCTCCTTTTCTCCGCAACGTGGAAGCGCCTATTTCCGGTCTGGTTCCACAAAAAAGCAGGCATGTGCGCCTGCTCGCAAGCGCGCGCTCGGGCTGGTAGGGCGTTTTTGATTCAATAAACGTTTGTAGTCGAGTGGTCCCGTTGAAAGGGAAGTATCGAGCTTATCACTGAAACTCCGCGCGCACTCAAAACACAAAAGAAACGGCAAAACTGTGCCTACAGGTTCAGGCATAGTAGAGGTTCGTACACAGCGATGACGACGGCGGAAATAGGAGAAATTAGCCGCGAAGTTGACCAGTGACAGCCGATCGGGCAGCCATGGCCTCAGTGACGTCGCTTAGGCCATGCCAGGGGTCCATAATGAGGAGAACTGAAGAGAGCGCGGTTGGTTTTTCCGCGTCTTTCACAGCGATTTGCGCGCTCACCGCTTCACGTGCACATGTAATATTTGGCTCAGGTATTCCTGGCAGTGTAATCTAAACGTCGCGCAGGTTTACTTGCACTGCTCAAAGAGTGTTGCAGGGTCCCTTTAAAACCTGCGTAAGGCGCCCATGTTTTCTGTGCCAGTCAACTTGTGTGCGTATATCCCCCCTTCTTTTAATCGCGTTCCCTAAACGGTGGGGGCGCGCGGCAGTGCCTCGGTGTGCGCGGTACTGCGTTCGTGAACGTTCCCAGAAAACTAAGAGGAGATTTTCCCCCCGCGTGACGGAGGGCGAAGCGGGCGATGTCTGTTTGAAGCAACACCATTGCGGCGTGTTTACGGCGCATTTTAGAGCTTTTCTGGCACTGGAAACTCATGGATATAAAGGAAGAGGGACGACTTTAGGCTAGGAAAACAAACAACAAAATAAATAAATAAACATGTACAGCTATTTTGTACAATCATGTGCTGTTTACAAAAAAAAAAGAAATGGAATGTGAACTGAGCATTGCAAACGATGGTGCTATTGCAGAAAAGACTAGCCTCTCTTTGACCGACTACTCTTAGTTTGAAGCAAAGTGCGGCTCCTGCAGCATTTTATCAATGAAGAATGAAAACGTTAGCCGGGTCGCTCTTACCAAATGATTGCAGAAAGACGCAAACACGTTCACTTTTAAAGCGCTGGACACATGTACGATTGGCACACGCGATTCGCATGCGACTGATCATTACGACTGTTGCCACGACTAGTCGTATGCGTGGTTTTGAGACACGTGCTTCGAATGCGCGTACGATGCGCCGACGACGTCGCATAGTGAAGCTCCGCCCACTCTATTTGCTCCATTGTTGCCTCCCTACTGCGGTGTACTTCGACCGATTTTGACGCCTGCTAGAGAAACTCAGAAAAGTAAACGAAAAATTCCAGTTTAATTTTATGTAATAAAAAAAGTGGTATAAAGTCATACAGTAAGTTTTATGTGGTCAGCTAAGTGATACAAGCGTACTTAGAAACGCCACACTTTGCTCGTGCCGCTGATCCAGGCTGAGCCGCTGAAGTCTCTGGCAACGAGTGCCCTCCGCATTCCCGCGTTTTTCTCGTCTGCTGCTGCTCCGAGGTTCGCGCTTCCTTCGCTGCAGCAATGATTCACCTGACGCACCGAGCAAAGCTTCTTCTAAAAAAACGCTTCTGCTTCTCAAGAAGAAGAAAAAAGCAGCGAAAAGGAAGCACTGGGTTCGGCCAGCGTGGAGGAGTCGCCATATCGAGAGCGAGTTTTTCACTTCGGTAAGTACGTGCGTTGTCGTTGTCGGAGTTCGAAGGCGCGGAATTGCACCGAGTGAATTTTTCTTGGCGGGGACAAAACCGCAACTGCCATGTAAATGAAAGTTGTGTTATCAAAACAGCTCATTCCGCGATTTATGTATAGACGGCTTTTCACCCTGGTTCATTTAGAGCGCGAGTACCTCGTTTTAATTGCTGTTTCGTCGCATTCGCACAAAAGCAAAAAAAGCAGTGATTTTTTTCCGCTCACGCGAGAAAACAAAATAGCTGCGTGTGCCGGCATATATTAGGCAAATTTTGCATTGTGAAGTGGAGTTGAGGTGCTATGATCTTGACGGCACGAGCGTACCTTCATCGGCGCCGCTGCTGTGTCAAAAGAAAAGTTCCCCGGCAGCTAGGGTAGTAAATTTTGCCCCGGCATTGGGCGTGTAACGAGCAGCCAGATGGTGAAAAGGTTAGAGATGTAGTCAGAAAACAGGTTGATAGAGTGGGAGGGTACTAGTACTCATACGCAATTACAGAGACAAGAAAGACCTCAGAATTACAAAAAACAAGTTAATGCACCTGACGACACGAAAACAACAGCGCAAACTCAGTGCAGCAATTTACAAGTAGATAAACGAACCAAAAGAAGGGGGGAAATTAGTTATATTTGCATGCACAAATTGCGCGCTCATAAAAAGGAAACAGAATATATATAACGTACAATAAATAGAATTTAAGGGGGGAAAAGGGGGGGAGGGCTGATCAACAGGGTCAAAGTTCATTATTTGCTAGAAGCCCAAAACTGCAATGCATCAATCTGCCAAAACAACCAAACAAGGAAAAGTACTAAAAACTTTCAAAGACTGCTTACTTGTAGAAGGATGAACTCACACACACAAGACAGATGCGCGCAACAAAATAGAATGCCACAAATGAGGGGAAGGGTGTACAAGCTGAATTCACCCTATTGCATAAACAAGGCTCCATAGCAGTTGCATGGTTGTTCTCCCAAAACTAATCTGAATGTTTATGCGGGTGAGTTGAAAATGTCAAAGGCTCTGTGTTGCAATCTGACATCTATGTTAGACTACATGCACATCCCTGACTGTTTGCCAGAAAAACTTTGTTTTGTTACGTTGCTTGTTGTGGTAACCTTTTGTACTTAGCATTTCTTGTGTGTTGCAAGCTTCTATTCCTTCTTTTTTTCAGATGCAGAAAATTCGGGCTGGGGACATAGAATACTTTAAGAAGTTTTACAGGATGTCACCACGCCATTTTGATTTTCTGCTGGGTCTTGTGAGGAAAGACCTGGAGAGGCAGTACGTGGTGAGAGAGCCGATTTGTCCAGCGGAACGGCTGGCCATGACCATAAGGTATGGTTAACTGCCACTCAGCCTTGTGATAACTGACCAGACTGCACAATTTAGGAATGTAATCAGTGCGTTGCTCTGATTCAAGGACTTGCTCTTTTTAGCAATGCTTTGGAGGCTAGCTGCACATTGCAGTGGCAGGTGTCTCGTGGAACATTGTGTGGTACATTATCTGTTTTTTTTGGCCTGCGAACTGAACTGTAACACTAACATTGTCCTTTTATGCAGGCACGGCATGATTTGCCTGTGCCCACTCCACACTTACAACTCTGTTACTGTGAGCCCCGCTTTTCCAATTAAAGGCAGAACTCCCATTGTTAAGTGCTTGGGGTAGAAGCTACACCAAAAACTGAGTTCAATAATTTTACTGTGTTAACTTGAATGTGCTTCTTGCACTATGTAATGTCAGGCAATTAACAGAAAACAGCATTGTTGCAGAGATTATCACAAATTGCAATAATGTTTCATTAATTTCCCTTTCCTGTCACTGTCAGCTCACGCTTCAGCTTGTTTCCCTCATAGCTTTATTTACTGAGGATGTAATTACTATTGCCGTCTCCTCATTTTCCAGCAGTAATCTAACTATAACCCATGCACCAACACTGCGGAATGGGTGGCCGGATTCTATTCTGAGGAATCGCAACTTTCCGTGATACGATTCGTCAACTCCACAGAATGCCACAATTTTGCCCATTCCAACTCCTGGAATGGCGGGAAGTCCAAATCCATTTCTTTAGTTCCTCAGCGTGTAAATTACTGCTGAGTGGTTTATCAAGCTATTGTAAATGCAACATGAAGGTGTGGTTATCAGACACATTGAGATCTGCAGAAGTATGTGTGCACGTTGCCAAAGTCGCGGGATGGTAGCAGCTTGGTGACTTCTCAAGCAGAATTACCACCCGTGAAATTCACAAACGGGTAGTATTTCTGATGCCTACTATACTATTTGCATGATCAGCGTGTTGTAATGGCTTGCTCTTGTGCAGTACTAGAGGGAAAATATGTTGCTGTCTGCTTTCTTTGTTTTGTACAGCCTGTAACGTAGTACCTGGCTATGTGCTTCGCACATCATCACACTAGCGCCATCGCACTGCTGTAGCTAAATCACAGGCACCTCGTCTGTACCTGGCTCACATCTGCGTGCGCTCGTAATCCTCACATTTGTAGAGCGCTGAGCACTCTGATGGTTAAAAAGCCAGCCTGGTGTAGACCCCTGCTGAAGATCGACGCAGCTCGTATAAAAATCTAGCCCATTGCATTCCGGACCAAACGCACCTAATTCCATCCCATTTCAAATCCTTTAAGCATTGTCGCCATTATATTCCCGTCAATTCATTCCAGTATCGCGAAAAGGTGGCATGAATACGGGGTCTGATTCGAGAGCGGTGACTCCACAGCACTGCCATGCACAATACACCCAGAGTCTGCTGAATGCCTTTTTGCGGGTGGACGGCAATATGTGCCACCTTTTACGGATCAATGCCAATTTTCATACCTTGTAGAGCAGCTTTCGAATGTTTAGCGTCATCTTTAAGACTATTTATGCCCGTGCTCTCTGTTGCCTCTGGCACAATGTTTTAATGTATTTGGATAATTCTCAGGTGTATCTATATCTTCCTTGCGCAGGTACTTGTCATCGGGGGACCTTCTTCAGGACATCGCCCTGGCATTCCGTGTAGGAATTTCCACCGCCCGATTGGCAGTTCGGGTGACGTGCAGGGCTCTTTGGGCCCGACTGCAGCCTCTTTACATGCCGGTGGGTACTGTAACACTCATACACTTTAATAATGAGCAGCTGCACATTAACGCAAACGAATTGCGTTTTTGCTGCATTGCACAACACACGAAATGTTAAGTGAATCTGCTACCAATGATGCAGGCATGGTCTTTCTAACCGCATGCCAAGTCCTTGACATAAGAAAAAAACATATTTACTGTAAAAACATGACTCCAGCAGGGAATTATGTCAGCTGCTATTAGAAACCATGCTCTTTTAAAAGTAATTCCCAACATTTCTTCAACCAGTCTGAAGATTTATTATTTTAAAGCTTTTGTTCTACCTGTCTGCTTACACGCAGGGATTTTTATTTTCTGAAGAGCAAATGCGTTATATTTTCTTCTAAAATACTATGTTGGAAGGTTGATTATGATTGAACCTGTGCTGTAATTTAACCTCAAAATATTGCACGGATTCTGAGGTTTCACTGGCTCAATTGAATGTGAGAATCTGTGGTGATATTTTTTTATTCGTCAAATTGATGATTTAGTCATGTTCATACAAACATATTGTTGGCCAAATTTGAGAATGCCTACCTTAAAATGCAGCAGCCAGCTGCACTGGAGAGGCATTGTTCACTGTATTTCTTTTACATACATAAATTAATGAAATCATTAAATTTTAAACTTGATTTTGTAATGTCCTTTCCACTTTTTTTTTCTCCACATGAACGATTTCACCACAGTGTTTGTACAAGTGTAGTTGAAGGGGCTTGTGAGGGAAATCACCCCTGTGGAATGGGGTGGCTGAAGAAAGCCGATCTTTTAAAAATTTGTGGTTTCACCATAATATGGCATATGTTATTGTGTTGAAAGACATGCATGTTGGTCGAGGCACACTTTTTTACATGTGCACAGGAGTTTACAATGATAAAGTGGAAAGGTGGCAATGACTCAAAATGTGGTATGTGAGTGCTAAATTTGTAACACAACAGTCTGGTGATGAAAGTCCTCAGTTTGTAGGTTTGTGTATTTCATGCTCTTGATCAGTTCCTAGATACTGTTACCTGGCTTCGGGTGGCTAAGGGCTTCAGCCGTGCTTGGCAGTTCCCCAACTGCCTTGGGGCCATTGAGGGCAAGCACGTGCAGATCCGGCGCCCTGCAAAGTCTGGCAGCATGTAATTCAACTATAAGGTTTGTTTCAGTTTTACATAGGTAATGTTTTCAAAGTCAACTGATTTTTCGGTATTGTCGCTTCAGCAGTATGTGAGCCGTGTCATCAAAAATGTATGCTGCATAGGTGTGTATGCCTATGCTGACACACCTGCCGCACACTATCGACGAATACCACAATGCCCGTTGCCGCTTGTGTGTGTTGTAAACTGCATGTGCAGCTAGTGTAGGGGGTCAAACAAGGCAGGGATAGCTATCACGGGAACGACATTGATTGATTGGTTGTAGGGTTTAAGGCGCCGACGCAACGCAGGTGATCAGGCGCGCCGTAGTGTAGGGCTCCAGATTAATTTTGAACACCTGGGGGTCTTTAAAGGGGCCCTGAAAGGCATTTTTAGCACACTAAATGAACTAGCGCAACCGTTAGATTGGGTCGTCAACGTCCTCTGTGCCAAGTATTACTCTTTACGCGCAGCGGAAAGCTCACACTTTTGTCGCAAAGTTTGTCGTTTTTTTCTCACCCTTCCCTTCGTGTTTTTGGACGCCGCCATCTTCACATGTCTACATCATCGATTCCCAGATGTTCGTCATGAGCTAGACATCCTGCTATTGGGCGGCTTTTTCACGCACTTCCGGCAAAGAAATGAGTCGTCTGCTCAGCGTCGCCTCGCCGGCTGATCTGCCGGCGGTGTGCCGGAGTGCTTGGGCATTTTACGTCAAACGAAACAAGTGTAAAACAAACGCTTAACCGTTTGTATTGAATGCAACACGGCCATAACAAGACATGGATATTTGTTACCTGAGTACGTCCCATAAAGAAAGCGTTGAAGCCCCGTGGCACTTCTTTCGTGCAATCGCAGAGAACGCCCTGAGCCGAATGCCCGGGTTTGACGCATACATTTTATTCAACTTCAAAACAATCCAGAGATGCGTTTCTAACGAACACAACGTCACAACATGCGTTGAAAGTCTGAACCACGATTGACAGAGGATGGGTTGCCTCCTGCCCGTCGTAAATTCGGTACTCACCTCGCGCGCGCTTTGCGGGGACGAACGGCAAGTCACTTAACTCTGGCGCACAAGCCGATGGCTTTTAGCCTCGCACACTGCACATACCCCATGCGAGGTTGAGCCGCACGTCGCTCGAGAAAGATAATCCAGATCATGGGAAGCACTATCCACCCGCAGAAGCACAACGTCGCATTTCATCGCGAAACAAAGGCCCACAACACACACACACCATCGCCTCCTGTAATTCCAAACGCATCTCGCACTTCCCAATGGGAGTGAGTGGTACGCCTGCAGTGCCCACATGTCGCGAAGTGGGGCCCCAAGCTGAACCGGGATCACGCAACCGTAACTGACTTCTGGAGCGGTTTGTGCCTTGTTGCCAAGGCAACCGATGTTTGAGATTGTCGAAGAAATGGCGCTCGCTCCAGCGCTAGAAAGCTGATAGCCGCGGCGGAGCATGTTTTGCCAACGTTGCCGCTCTCCACCATGCGTCGCCCCAAGCTGAACTGGTCACATGATTGAAGCGTTTTGTGCACGGGTTCTGTATCGGTTTATATGACTTTTTCACATGCCACCGGCAGGAATTACCACCGCCGCAGAATAAGACCTGGCACCAGCGGGGCCACATCTGATACGGCGCTTTTTGGATAAACAGTGCGCGGTGCATCAAGGGAACGAGCGCACGACCCTCCCCATGCGGCTGCGAGTTCGCCGCCGATAAAAAGTCATGTGCCGCCAGCAACGTACACCGCGAAAGGGCAAGGCCAGGCCGCCGCATACATGCGGCCAGATTTTTCGTTCGCTTTTCCAGCCTTGAGCGGAGTGCGGGATTCATGGTGTCAACAAGTAGCAGACGACAGTCTGAGCAGCGCAATAGCGGAAGTACGTCACCGCTGCGGAGCGCAGCATCATGGGAGGCAAGGCTCGCGCGCCGTCAACAGCGGAGAGTAAGTCGAAAGGAGGAGGAAATGCGGAGCGACGATAATGCGCGGTTTTTGATTTACGATTTCTCAGCTAATACTCATCGCTTAAACAAAATTCTTGCGGGAGGTGATTGCAAATACATTGCTTTATTCGGGTACATGTACATCCATGCATCAGCGGAAGGTATTTCAGGACCCATTTAACCTGGTGCGCTGAAATCACGTACACACGGGCATTCTTGCTTTTCGCCTTCATCAGAAAAGCGGCTGTCGCGGACGGGAATCGAACACGCGACCTCGTGCTCAGCAGCACGTCTTAGCCACTGAGCCACCGCGGCGCGTACAGAAACAACATGTTGGATACTGAGCAATAGGCAGCCTGTGCCACTGCTACAGCGAGCGAACGTGACCACTGAGAGGGTTAGAATCGATAGCAGGGTGTTTGTGAGGGGGGTCACAATAAACACCATTTTAGGCTTCAGAAGCTGGAACAAGGCATACGCATCGGGCTGGCCAAGTGTCAAGTTCGTGAGGGTGAGGTGCTACTGTCACACATTCTTGAAGATCCACAGATGGATTTTCTACTCATTCTGTCTCTATGCATAGGTATCACACCTATATAGTGCACGACCGGCTTTATAGATAGTGAGCTGCCCTGAGCAGCCAGCAACAATGGGAGGCAGCGTTCCAAAACATTGCCATGCAGAAACGGCGCGCTCCGTCAGATTAAGCCAAGTTTGATCCCTAAACTTGCCAGCTTCATTTCGCTCGCTGTGGGCCCAGCGACTTCGCATGAGCAGTAGCGGTCGCACTAATAAATTCCAATTGTACCGATCGCTAGCTATAATACCGGCCAGAAAAGGGAAATCACGGTTAAGTCTAGAACCGTTATGTAGCTATGCAGACATCATCAAACCACTCTGCTACTAGGAGTGCCTGCTGACGGGCATTCTTTGTGTTTAACCTTTTCTTTTATTTAGACATCCGGAAACTTTGCCGACTTTCACTTTGCGTTGAGGAGCTTTATTTCTGAATTCGCAGAGAATGCTCAAAGTTGTATAAACACCCCAACAGGGTCATTGTGTGTGTGGAAGCGCCGTCATTCTTGTGGTGAAACAGTGTTGTTACAGCAAATGGAGTACTAATCAACGGCAACCTTTTCAGTGACTGCGGCGTTTTTACCATAACTCAGGTGTCACATTTGAAGGAGCTCCACCGGGGTGGCTTACAAGCCCAACAAATCACAAACCTGCGTATCGCAGCCGTCCCCCGCCATACCTTGCGGTGAAAACCACAGTGGAACCCTGTTCATACGTTTTTCACTAGACTGGGAAAACAAAACGTAACAAGCAGGAAAACTGAGCACTGAGGAAACCTTCAAAAATGAACGACAACAGTGTAGCTCTGACTTGGAACCATGTATTTCTGTTACTTTGGCTTTCGAACCTTAAAAAACTCGAGAACGTAGGATTGCTGCTTTTTGGGATCTCTCAAAAACACCACGCGTGGCAATGCAAGGTCAGGTTCCTACCGATTTTGACTATCTTCTATGCTGGCTGCTTGTCTCCTGCATTTAGTACGTCAAGCTTTTCCTGAAGGGAAAGCGCTTCCCATTTTCGCGAAGCCTACAACGCACGACAAAGTTCGTGGTTGTAAGTTCAGCCCTGTTCTCAGTGCTTGAAGCACACAATTACGACAAAAGCATGTGCTATTCTTGCGATGATGCTTTTATGGCGAACACGCACTTCCGGCATTCCGAAGTGAAACTTCCGTTGTAAGCGCAGTGATGCCGGTGATAGCATAGAGTAACATAGGGCCATCTAGGGGTGACAAATTGCACCCGTGTGTGGCGTCATGCAGTCAGTTCCATAGCCAGCCCTGGCCAATTCTTATCAAACGTCAAAATGGTGGCCCGCGCATATTGCCCGCGTGGATTCGGAATGTCAGATGGCGGCGAATGATCTGGGAACATATTCTGGGCAACGAACTATCAGTGAGGATTTTAAAGGGACCCTGCAACACTCTTTGAACAGTGCAAGTAAACCTGCGCAACGTTTAGATTACACTGCCAGGAATACCTGAGCCAAATATTACACGTGCACGTGAAGCGGTGAGCGCGCAAATCGATGTGAAAGACGCGGAAAAACAAACCGCTCTCTCTTCAGTTGTCCTCATTATGCATGGCCCGAGGGACGTCACATAGGCCATGGCTTTCCGATCGGCTGTCACTGGTCAACTTCGCGGGTAGATTCTCCCATTTCCGTCGTCGTCATCGCTGTGTACGAACCTCTTCAATGCCTGATCCTGTAGGCACAGTTTTGCCGTTTCTTTTGTGTTTTGAGTCCGCGCGGAGTTTGAGTGATGAGCTCAATACTTCCCTTTCAACGGGACCACTCGACTACAAACGTTTATTGCTTCAAAAACGCCCTACCAGCCCGAGCGCGCACTTGCGAGCAGGCACCCATGCCTGCTTTTTTGTGGCACCAGACCGGAAATAGGCCCCTCCGCGTTGCGGAGAAAAGGAGAAAACTACCCGGCATGGGATATATCGAAGGCCGCCGAAGAGAACGCCGCGAGCCACCCCCCTCTCCGGGAGAGAGTGCGCAGCTTTCGTCGCGTTGCCCGCGGTCGAGTTGAGAGGGAACGATTATGCGCGATTTCTCATCGCGCGTAGTTTCGTTAATTGTGAACGGATTTTCATAATTCTTGCGGGAGGAGATTTCTGGGACAATAGACTTTATCCCAAAATACATTACTAGTAGTCGATGGCAAGTGTTGCAGGGTCCCTTTAATGGGACTCTAGATGAAGTGCACCGGGAGTAAACAAATAACAATGTAGCAGCCAGGAAAACGCAGCAGTGAGGAACGTAAGGGCGGGGTTGATTGATTCATTGTAGGGTTTAACGCGCCGACGCAACGCAGGCGATGAGGCGCGCCGTAGGGGAGGGCTCCGGATTAATTTTGACCACTTGGGGATCTTTAACGTGCGCCGAAATCTCGTACACACGGGCGTTTTTGCTTTTCGCCTCCATCAGAAAAGCGGCCGCCGCGGTCGGGAATCGAACCCGCGACCTCGTGCTCAGACGTAAGGGCGGGGTTCTACTGTACAGGTTTTCATTGCAACGTCAGGCATAGCATAAAAGCAGTATTCGTTTTTCCACATTACAGAAATTAGCAAAAAACATTTTTGAGAAAGAGTACTGAACCACTTGCTGCTTCCTCATAACTTCAGTCATCAGCTTGTTATTTGGAAAGAGCCATGGCTCCCCTCAACCCACCACACATGTCTTTTGCGGTGAAAAAACTAGCAAAGGAGACCATATAAAAAAAACTGCTCTATACCAGTACCTAAGCGAGGGTTGCATGTAGTCTTTCCTTTATTGGTGTCACAACCGGTTACTTCAGTTACTTGTAACTTGTCACTCGTGGTGTTTGTCTTTCAGTGTGATTGTGTAACAGAATTCCCATTGTTTAGACTGATCTACCATAGCCCCCTTTTCCTTGTTTTCAGGGCACCTACTCCATTGTGCTGCTTGCCGTCGTCGACAGCGACTACAAGTTTGTCGTTGTAGATGTCGGGGCATACGGCAAGCAGAGCGATGGAGGGGTGCTCCAAAACTCCCGTTTCGGGAAACGCCTCGACGAGGGCCGCCTTCAGCTCCCACGAGACCTGCCGCTGCCAGGCACCAGTCTCCTGGCCCCATGCGTGTTCGTGGGCGATGAAGTGTTTCAGTTAAGAACGGACTTCTTGCGGCCATACCCGGGAAGGCTGCTGGACGACTGCAAGAGGATCTTCAACTACCGTCTCAGCAGGGCGAGGTGAACTCATCTCATCTTTGCTTTGAACTGCATTAATCGTTACCTTATTTATCTCAAAACTAAACCTATAAAACACTTTCCTGCCCACAGGAAAGTGAATGGCTTTGGGTACTCTAGCATACACGTTTTTTTCCGGTCGCAAAAATTATGCAATATATCAGTGTATGGTATCGAATTGTAGAAGAGTAAATTTCCTTTGCAGTGGTAATTGTTTCAAACAGGGATTTTTATTCTAAAAAGAAAAAAAAAAGCTGTACAGGAAAGTTTTCGAACGGACACACAAAAAAAAGCAAAATGGTGTTGCTTCACACAGAAAAAGCGCACAAAAATTTTAAGATATACATTTTATACACATGCTATCAGCGCAACAGTCCTGCAAACATCAAATGAACTGTGAAGCTTTTTGAGTTACAATAAAAACGTTAGCACTAGTGGGTTTTATGCCACTGTGCAAAGCAGTTCCTCCAGACATAGGTTGGCTACACATGCATTGCAGAAAACATGGGTTTTCTGCTCCAACAAGTAATAACTCTTGATTCATGACTCATATCATTATAATGAATGAGAGGTATGGTTATAAATTTAATGCAAATAGCATTGAACTTCAGCTAACATGCATCAGAGTTATAGCCCGTCTACACTAGGGTCTGAATGTCATTTGAACCAAATGTCATTTGACTAAAATGGGGTGCTTCGAATGCCATTCAGAATCCGCCGTGCTACACTACAGTTTCGATGGCATTTGAAAGCTTTCACAATTGCTCGACGCGTGCTGTAGTGGCGCTGTTGTAGCACCGTTCCGTTTTCTCACGATAACACAACAATCATATTTAGGAGCAGTGAAAGGCAGTAAAATGATATCAACTTAGAAAAGACACCAGTTTTGACTCTAACGTGGTGGCTGTTTGCGTGGTGTTATTTTTTTTTTTTTTTTGCAACTGACGCACTGGTTTTGAGAGTATGAAAATTAAATATGGTGATTTTCATATTTTAAGTAAATGAACAGTGAACAAAGGACCACAAACAAAAATATTTTGTTTGTTTTACGTACGGAAGTATTATATTTTTATTGCCGATCAAAGACGCTGCGTGCGAGAGAGCTAGAAATGGCATTGAAACCCCAAATGTCTTCCTCGGTGATCATTTGGCTCGAATGTCATTTGAGCCGAATGGCGTTTCAAAACCTGGTGTAGCAGCACAACTTGGCATTTGAGTCAAATGACATTTGGTTCAAATGACATTCGAACGCTAGTGTAGCAGTGGTATTACACGCAATTGTTTCGCACAAGGTTTGCATGTGTTGGGCTTCTTTGCGCTGCTTCAGTGTCGTAAAAAAGCCAACCCCATGAGGCACACCGCGCAGTGGAGCTTGAAAATTTGTATGTCTTGCAGCAGCCAATTTTTAGGGCTCTGTTGTAGGTGAATTTTGAATATTCGAAAGCTTTGAACTCTTCAAATGGTAAAACAGCTCCACAATTTGGATCAAATTCTGGGTGAAAGTGGTTGAGAGATGAATACGAAAAAAGAAGGGACTATTGGGGGTTTTTTAAATTTTCAAATCAACATCGATGGATACCACTTGTGTTCATGCCAATCTATTGGGCAGCCTTTCGGTGTGATCCTGCTGTATGATCGCATTCAAGCTGTTCAAGCTTTGTTCTGGCTGTGAGGATCGTTGACAGAAAACTATCATCGGCAAAGTGTCTCGAGAGGGGAGGAAATGCTAGGCCAATAAGTGTGAGGGAAAGTGGCGAACGGCCAAGGAGCCCACCAACAGGTGTGGGGAGTGCGCGCCTCAAGAAAAGAATGGGGTTAGGGAGGTCCCTGCAATTGAACCCGAGACCTTTAAGCCATGAAACTGCCAACCTAACGTGGGCCACACCGAAGGCCTGGCGGGTAAGGGGTTAGCAGCGGTGGGCAACAACAACCTGTGCAGCCAATTGGAAATAAAAAAAAGGTTCCTGGGGTCCGAATCGAACCTGGGTCCCTTGCGTTATGAAAATGGCGTCTATCCAATCTCGCTATCACCACATTCGGGGTGCGCAATATTTTCTTCGGATTCATAGTGCGGGCATTGGCTTCCGATTACGGTTGACTTGAAGTGGACTTTGGCTTCTAAATTTGCCAGTCTGGATTTTGGAGTTGAAAAGGGTGGATTGGGGACTTCGTTTTCACTCAGTTTGCATGTGGACAGTTTTGCTTTTTAACTAGCTCTACTGTTTCCTCAGTCTTCACATCTCGATTGCAAAGGTGACCGAATTTTTGTTTGTTACTTGCTGCATGTGTTGTTTTGTAGTTAAAACACTTGTAAGTGTGCACAAAAGAAAAGAAAAAAAAGGGCTTTGGCCATCAGTGCCTCAGTGAATGGG
Source organism: Haemaphysalis longicornis (assembly GCF_048455015.1). NCBI lineage: Eukaryota > Metazoa > Arthropoda > Arachnida > Ixodida > Ixodidae > Haemaphysalis > Haemaphysalis longicornis. The sequence continues at coordinate 148,111,118 of NW_027526203.1, forward strand.
AAACCTCTACTTAGAAGAAAATGCAAGTAAGAAACGAGCCAGGTGAACATGTGGCATTTTTCCTTCTCCCCCTCTTTCAGTGCACTTCTGAAACTTGGCTGTTTGGCTTCAACTTTCAGCCACACCGCTTTTTCAGTTCAGTATGTGGACGAAAAATATATGAGGTGGTTGTGGGTATTCGATGCAATTTATTCAGAGTGAACTAACCCCCTCCCCCCCCCCCTCCTCAATGCTTCCAACAGGAGGTGCGCAGAAAATGCCTTTGGCATTCTTGTCGCCGGCTCGCGAATCCTCGAGCGGAAAATTGGGGAACGACCAGAAAATGCCGAGGCGATGGTGAAAGCGCTCTGCGTGCTGCACAACTTTTTGATGATCAGGCAGCATGCTGATGATGAGGACGGCTACTGCAGTGCTGGCTATGCCGACTCAGTGAGTGGGATCGGTGAAAGGCGGAGCGGCTTGTGGCGGCAAAACCTTGTCCAGCCGCCTCTGCAGCTGGCACGTACACAAGCCAGGAACTTTGCACAAATGGCACGGTATGTGCGGGACTTGTTCACACAGTATTTCTGGAGTGCCGCAGGCAGTGTGGCTTGGCAGCGAAATTTCCTGCAGTCCTGAGAGAAAATCTGCTACTACTAGGAGTGTTTTCTTTTTTTTTTCATTTGGTATGCATCACTTTTCTCAGCAATGGTATGTATGCTGAGCAATTTGTGTTAGTAAACTTTGGAAGATGCTGATGTTTGTGCTTTCTATTTATTTTCTTGACAATTGTATATAATGCTGTGCAATTTGTGTTAGCAAGTTTTGCAAGATGATTTTTTTTAATTTATTACTTTTCTTAGCAATAGCATGCATGCTAAGCAATTTGTGTTAGCAAGCTTTGCAAGATGAGAATGTTAAAGGGGACATGAAGAGGAAATGTACTTGCTTAATTTTGTCTGGTTGAACAATCTTTGAATAACTTAAATTCGAACTGTATTCACAATTCATTCCTTCAGGAATTTAGGGGAGGTCTTTGAAATGCTCATTTTTGGGCGCCCATCAAGTAACCATGTGATACCCTCCGGCAGTGCAACTAGCAGTGACGTCACGTTAAGAACATTACAGTTAAGGGCTCATGAACAGAAAATGCATTTGTCTTTGCTTAATTTTGTCTGCTTGAACGATCTTTTAGTAACGTAAATCCCAAATATTTTCACAAGTCCTTGCCTGTGAAATTTAGAAGAGGCCTTTGAAATTCTCATTTTTAGGCGCATCGCAAGCGACCATGCGCGTATCATTGGTTGCCAGCGCAACTAGCCATGATGTCACGTTAAGAACATTCGAGAGTTAAACGCTTTTTGTGTATATTGATCTGTACAGCTGCAAACTCAATATAAAAAATAATAAATCCTTTATTCTTCGCCATAAACAGCTTTCTATCAACGTGCCCGGTGTCGCGACCGCTTTCAGTTGCCTGGCAACCATTGTAGCAGAACTCAGACCTCCTGTTTGTATGGTTTGTAGCTACTTTCCCTGCTGAAGTTCACATTATTTTGCCGAATTATCTTCTGAATCTTACCATTTTTGTATGAAAGGGCATAAATCCGCTCAAGCTAAAACAAAACAAAAAAAAGAATGTGCCCCGTGTGCGATTTGAACTTCCGGCCACCGGCCCAGCCCACTGTTATGGCCAGCCTGCATTGAAGTCTGACACTTTACCCACTGCGCTACACTATTTGTAACCCAGCACTCTGGTGTGTTATCATAAATTGTAATGGGCCCACAGCTTTAACCGCCTACTCACTGTTGAACGGTTCTGCAGTAAGCCAAAGGAGAGCATATCCAATCAATGAAACGACTTTAAAAACATTGTTTACTGGAGGAAACATGAAATCAATTGAACTGCGTGATGGTGGGGCTAAAATTTGGACTCGGCAACCCGTTGTTGTATCACTGCTTCTCACTAGTTATTTTTGTGCTTGATGAGTAAATGATGGGTTCGTTTTTGGGAGTTCAGACTACTCCAAGTTCCTTCGATAAATGTGTTCATGTAGTTAAATCTCATTTTAAGCTTTCGGTCATTCATCTTGTCAGTTCAGAAGTTTCACATTCGCGCAACTCTCAATACACGCTACGTGAGACAGATGTAGGCACGTTTGTTCAAGAATACCAACAAGCAGAATGACAGTTTAGACTTGTCCGAAACAGCGTACAATCAGCCTTTGTGGTTATGTGCCGGCAACATGTCGCCACAAGTGAACCGGCAGAATATCGGGACTTATAAAAGTCACGGAAAAAGAAGATTGGACCATGGCAGCTGACGCAGTGTCACGTCCGGGACAGGTTTATTTGCAGAACGTTGGCTCTTGAAGCGGAGGGAAAACTGGTGCGCCGATTGTCCAAACCGTCGAGAAGTCCCAGCTTCTTCCTTCTCTTCCTCGAACGTACCCGTTCTTCTTCTTCTTAAGCTTGGAGGATGGAGTTGCTAGATTAGCTTAACTACATTCCACATGCGTGACACTTCCCCGGTCGCAGACGAAGCCCTCTGGGCGAGTCACTGTGCAGTACGGGAGTTATAGCGTTTCAAGCGTGCCACGTGCACAACCTGTGTTTTCTTGCATGGTCGTCCACTTGTAGCTACACGTGATACCAGGTAAGTAACTTCACTCACGCGTTTCAGGACAATGAAGGGACCAACGTAATGGGGAAGGAGTTTCTTGCACAGTCCACGTTTACGCTGGGGGGTCCAGAGCCACACGAAGTCACCAGTGGCGTAAGCGAGATCGGAGTGGCGGCCGTCATACCGCTGCTTTGAGCGTTCTTGAGCAGGCAATGTGCGTAAACGCGCAAGGCGGCGTGCTTCTTCTGCAAGACAAAGTGTCTTAGCCACTGAAGGCTCGTCGTGTTCTTCGAAAGGGAAGATGGTGTCGAGGCAGCTGCGAGGGTTGCGGGCGTAGAGAAGGAAAAAAGGGCTGTAGCCGGTAATTTCGTGCTTTGCAGTGTTATAAGCGTACGTAAGAAAGGGCAAGAGGTCGTCCCAATTTTTGTGGTCGGAGGCAACGTACATGGCGAGCATATTTGTCAGTGTGCGGTTGGTCCTTTCGGTGAGGCCGTTCGTTTGAGGATGGTATGGACTAGAATGACGAAACTGCACTTGACAGAGGCGAAGGATCTCTTCAACGATGTCGGCGGTGAACTGACGGCCACGGTAACTTATGATGACGCGAGGGGGTCCATGGCGAAGTAGAATATGTCTAAGCAGGAATTTGGAGATTTCCGCTGCGGTAGCAGATGATAGTGCGGCGGTCTAGGAGTAGCGCGAGAGATAGTCCACGCACACAACAATCCAGTGGTTTCCTTTCCATGAGCGCGGGAACGGGCCTAGCAAGTCGATGCCAATCTTTTCGGAGGGAGAAGTTGGCGGATGCAGCGGCTGAAGTTTTCCTGCCGGAATGGTTGTGGGAAGCTTGTGCCGCTGACATTGTGTGCAAGTCGCCACACAATGTTGTGTTGTTTTATGCATATTCGGCCAATAAAAACGTTGTTTGGTGCGATGCAGTGTTCGTGCCAGTCCCATGTGGCCAGATGTGGGGTCGTCGTGCGTGAAATTGAGAACACGGTTTCGAAGGCTTTGCGGTACCATGAGCAGAAGGCGGCAACCAACACCAGAGTAATTCCTTGCGTACAGTACGCCGTCGCGCACGCAAAAACGGCTAGCTCGCCTTTCATTACGAGCAGACTCGAATAGGGACTGTAGACTCTTGTCTCGGCGCTGTTCAATCTTGAAGGTTCCGACGTCAGGGAATGGGGTTGAGAGCGAAGCAAGATAGTCGTCAAAATGGTCATCGTCGCAGGGAGTGGTTTCCAGCGGCAGTCGAGAAAGGCAATCGGCATCAGCATGCTTACGGCCGTTCTTGTATGACACGGTGAAATTATATTCTTGCAAACGCAGGTCCCAACGTGCAAGTCGGCCGCAAGGATCGCGAAGGTTGATGAGCCAGCATAGCGAGTGGTGGTCTGTTACGATAGTAAATGGGTGGCCATAGAGATACGATCTAAATCTTTGTGTGGCGAACACGACAGCGAGGCACTCCTGTTCGGTCACTGTGTAATTCTTTTCTGACTTGCTTAGTGCTCGACTAGCGTAAGCGATAACGTGTTCACTGTGATCATGGCGTTGAACCAGTACGGCCCCTATTCCAACACCGCTGGCGTCGGTATGAACTTCGGTAGGAGCCGAGGGGTCAAAGTGCCGAAGTATAGGTTCTGACGTCAAAAGAAGCTTCAGCTGACGGAAAGCGGTGTCACATTCAGACGTCCACGTAAAGGGAACATTTTTCTGAAGTAGCGAAGTCAAAGGGTTGGCTGTGTCAGCGAATCCAGGTATAAAACGGCGAAAATAAGAACAAAGGCCTAGAAAACTTCGAAGCTCCTTGACAGAACGTGGCTTGTGAAAATCGCTTACTGCTTGGATTTTCCGCGGGTCAGGCCTGACGCCGTCTTTATCGACCAAAAGGCCCAGCACAGCGTTTGGCGGTCTCCGAATCGGCACTTCTTAGAATTTAGGACTACGCCAGCTTATTCCAAACAGTCAAGAACGGTGGCTAAGCGACTGTTGTGCTCCCTGAAGGTTCGTCCAAAAATAACGACATCGTCTAAGTAGCACATGCATATTTCCCACTTGAGCCCGCGCAGAATCGTATCCATGAAGCGTTCAAAGGTGGCCGGGGCATTGCAGAGCCCAAAGGGCATTACGTTAAATTCAAATAGTCCATCGGGCGTCACAAAAGCAGTTTTTTCTTTATCCTTAGGGTCCATGGGAATTTGCCAATAGCCTGATCTCAAGTCAGCGGAGGAAAAGTAAGATGCTGAATGGAGGCAGTCTATGGCGTCGTCTATGCGGGGCAGCGGGTAAACATCTTTCTTGGTTATAGCATTGAGACGTCGATAATCTACGCAAAATCGCCATGAACCGTCCTTTTTTTTCACAAGAATGACAGGTGCTGCCCAGGGACTGCAGGATTCTTGAACGACGCCATTTCTCAGCATTTCCTGGACTTGCTCGTTGATTACTCGTCGCTCGGACGGGGAAACGCGGTAAGGTTTTTGGCGAATTGGGCGTGCTACTCCAGTATGTATGGAGTGATGAGTCCGAGTAGCAGGAATTACAGGACACCGTTCCAGCTGAGAAAAATCGAAAACACCCGCGTGCTTGGAGAGAACATCGGCTAGGGCGCGGCATGCATCCGGTTCAAGTGACTTATTAATCATGCCGAGAAGCTTGGAGGAATCCATTGGATGAGTGTGAACGGATGGGCCCGACTCTTCAGTTAAAACGGCTATCGAAGTGGATGTATACTCAGTTCCATGGGCAACATTGAGACCACGAGGTAACATTACTGGTTCGCTGGAATAGTTGACTGTCCACAACTGGGACTGACCCTGGACAACTGAAATGGCGGCACGGTGAACTAGGACGTTCTTCTTGGCACAATTCTGGGTTGTAGGCTCCACTACAGCGTCGAAATCACGGACTAGGGAGCCCGGCCATGCAACTCTCACAAATAGGGCACACCGCGCGGGAATCATTGTGTCCTCTAAAACGCTAAGTGCGCTCTGATGGCAAGCAGTGTCTTCAACAAGTGCAGATAGAGCAGCCCCATCAATGAAAATTTCTCCATTTTTACAGTCAAATTTGGCACCACACTGCTTCAAGAAATCAATACCAAGTATCACGTCGTGGGTTGAGCGTGGGAGCACTGTGAACTCCGCCGTGAAGTACTGACCTCCGAAGCAAAGATTCACCGAGCATACGCCAAGCGGTCGCAGTGACTCACCACCTACACCGCGAAATGTAGCCACCTTGTCCCAACTAAACATCACCTTACGACCAAGCCTATTTTTAAAATCAGCACTCATCACAGAAACTGTAGCCCCTGTATTAACTAAAGCCGTTGTTCGAACACCGTCAACCACAATTCCAACTTTGTTTTTGAGCATGAGAACGGGCGAAGGTAATTCCATCGTAGACAGTCCGGTCGGAGGTATAGTAGACGTGGTTTGCCCAGCGACCTCACCTCCATTGGTCGCGCCATCTAGTTTCCCGGCGGCGGTGACCTACGCCGAGGCGAAGGTGAACGTCGCTGGCGAAGGATAGGCGGTGTAACGCTGCGGTCTGAAGCCGGTGAATCGTGGCGTGCCGGTGAATTGTGACGTGTCGGCGGTTGTCCCCCGGAAAATAAGCTCGTCGGCCAGTGGTCATCGTAGCGGGAATCCCCAGCCTCAGAGCGGTAGAACACGCGTGGGGGCTCGTACCTTGTGGTTCGCGCTCACGGCCAGTAGTGTATTCGTCATACGCGTCATGGAAACGTGGAGGATAATAGGGTCGTTGGGGACGGCGACGGGAATTCTCGGGACCGTACCTGGCTGACTCGTGGTCAAGAACACGTCGAGAACTTTCCCTCACAGTGACGAAGTTACGGTCATTGAAGCCGGCGTTGGGGGGCTGGAGAGAGTTAGCCTGCAGGTCTTGGATGAAGTAGTCTTCACGTGTATGCCCGCGGTCGATATTGTCTTGGTATGCCTGGTGTCGCGCCAGTTCTTCGCGCACGATGCGGCGGATAGTGTCAGCCAAGTCAGGCGGAGGGTTATCGTCAACACTTGCGACGGTGGTGACGTTGGTCAAGCGGCCGAACTTGGGGGTAATGCGGCGGGTTTTCAATGCCTCAAAGGTACGACATTGCTGGATTACGTCCGCCGCGGACTCCAGTTTTTCCCGGCTTATCAGGAAATGATAGACGTCTTCGGCTATTCCTTTTAAAAGATGGCCTACTTTGTCTTAGTGTCTTTGTACTTTGTCTTAGCAGCATAGTGGAATCGGGGGGAGCCATGGTTCAGAAGGCTGCGTGCAAAGATGCGGTAGCCGTCAGTAGGACACCCGGAGACCCAGCCAGGCTGCAGTGCCAGCCATTAATGCTACCTAATTGTTGACCGCACATTGAATCGCCAGCTTCAGCTGTGTCACGCGGTGTTTCCCGTGCCAATCTACCAGCGCCCGCTGACAACCAGGACTCAGTGCCTCAGCATCGAGTGCGTGAGCCGTTTAATCTATCACGACCAGGTTTCCAGGCTGAACTGTGAACTGTTATTTCTTGTCACCTTCACAGAACTTGTCTTTAGAGTAGAGTTCAGTATTGCATTCTGCTTGTCACTGCATTGACAATCTTGTTAACTCGCCCGTTTCAATAAATGTTCATCTCTTGTCTTTGCAGTACTTCTCAAGCGCCTGTCTCATTTCTGCAACATGAGTTGCGATGACTAGCCACGAATAGTCACAGCATCCTTTATTGGTTGCCATAGTTCTCTCTCCTCAGATTGGTGGTGCAACCACTTCAGTAGTCTGGCAACCATTGTAGTAAAACTCAGACCTGTTGGCTGTTTGTACAGAGTTTTCATGCTGAAGTTCACGATCGTTTGCAAATTCTCTTCAGAATCTTACTTTTGTACCAATGACACTAAGCCTCACAAACAAAAGAAAGGAAGGAAGAACAAAAGACCCTGCATGCAATTTGAACTTGCCACTGCCAAGCTTCTTGCTTGGGAGGCAGTTACCTTAGCCACTCGACCACAGAAGCACATTTTTTTGTCTTTATTTTATAAAATTCAAACGTCACTCTCAAAACATGCATCTTCACATCTAAAGATGAAAATGGCCATATTTGCAACACACACATATATAAAAAGTGATATGCTGTTTCTGCATACAACATTATAAGTGGAATGCAGAAAATGATGTACAGTGAATGTAAAATACTGGCTTATATGTACATAACCATGTATTTTAAACTCCACTGAAACAACAGAAAAACCACAAATGGTTTCTTTTCTTTTTTACCTCTATCTGACCTTTCGCAAACAGCAGCGAAAGCGTTATTGCACTTTTTTACTTGTTTTACCTGATATCACAACGAAACGGGTATGTGCAGTTTGTACATCAATGGCCCAAAGCTCTGAATACCCCCACAGCATAATTTTTCTGAACATTCCTTCCCGACCTCTTCAACATAAAAGCAAGCAGTGGCAATTCTTTGCATAGTGCGAAATTTATGTTAGTAAGCATTGCACAAAGCTGAAATTAGTATGTGAGCATGCACTAGCGGTTGTGTAATAAAAGGTTTGCTTTGGGCATCAAAAAAGAAGCTGTCACAGTGACTAGGGTTTGTGGAATAAAAGGTTTGCTTTGGGCATTAAAAAATAACCTGCCATAGTGACTAGGGTGTTGTGCTGCTGAGCCCAAGGTCATGGGTTTGATGCTGGTAGCAGTGGCTTCTTTGCAAATGGAGGCTAAAGCTGAAAAAAGCCCATGTGCCGAGATTAGGATCTCGTTAAATATCCTAATCTCGGCACATGGTCAAAATTCCCGGCACATGGTCATGGTCAATATGGTCGAAATTACATCCAATACGACGTGCATCATAGCCCAGTGTAGCCTTGGCATGTTAAACCCCATTGAATGGGCAGCAAAAAGGTGGGGGTTACACGTGACATGTACTTATTGATCACGGTTAAAAAAATCATGAAATTGCATGTCTTCTTATACTATCATATTAGTTGGCGTCTCAGTGTTGAAGCACTGCAAGATATTTTCATCGCACTACTTCCCCGATAGAGACATCTTGCTGCTGCATCTGTTCTTATAGTACCTGAAGCCATGTGCTCCCATGCTCCCTTTAACTGTGATTAAGATAGTACGTTCACCCATCTGTTGATAACAATGGCATGGAACATTATTTAACGTTCCATGTCATCATAGTCTGGGATGGGGGTGAGCATGGTTGGCACCCGCCCTTTTGCGTAGAGGCGAACGACATCGCGCAAGTGCATCTCGCAGCATCCCTGGAGGTGCTCGGGCACTTTGTTCATCGGTCCATCTAGAGATAGCAGGAAGTGCTGCCTCGACGTGAGCCTTTCGCCTAGCTGCTCATTGATTTGCTGAATTATAAAGTCTTCTTCAGACTCCCCCCTCGTTCTCTTTGTCCTGCGGGCTCTGCGGAAAGTTGTCGCGGGGGAGTTAGCGTTCTTGGAAAGAGCGGAAGAAATCTCGTTAGGCGAAGGCAGGGAGTTGCAGGGAGAAGCGTTGGAAGAAGAGGGGAAGGAAGCTGGGGCAGAAGCGGGAAAGTTGGCAGCTGAAGGACGGCGAAATGTTGTAGACGAGAAGCTGCTAGGGGGAGACGGGAAGCTGCTAGGGGGCGGAGATGGGCAACTGCTGTCGCTGTGGCCCTGTACCATTGCAGCAGCAGCCCGTCCACCGTAACACGGTCTTCATCCTCCTCCTGTATTATGTGGACCTGCAGCACCTCGTCCACAGAGTTGGAGGAGGCAGCCACGTCGGGGTCCATATTGCTGGTGGTCCTGAGGAAGGGCAGCAGATTCAAGGGTATAGGCCGACTGGGGTGAAAATTGTGACCTTCGGAAAAGTTTCTAGAGTGTGGTTAAAAAACCCAGAATGTGATGCCGGAAACATGCAACTCTGCAAACGATTGTCGAAAATTGGCCATTCTGAAAGAAATGTTTCGAAAAGAGCAGCCATTAAGCATTGTGGAGGTGACTTTGCAGCCAGCCAAGCAAATGCTACAAGTGAGCCCAGCTGGCCAGGCCCTCAGTGGAAATGCATGGAGCACATGACCACACGGGTGTTTGACTGGTGCTCCAGCAGGCCAGCCGTGATGCCACTTGTGCATGCCTGTTGGCGTATGACATTGGCAGTCCCAGCTACAAATCTGCTTTAAGTGCACAGAATTGGTCCACTAGGCATTTTACAGAGCTATACCTGTTCCGCTTGGCCACAGAATGCAAAATGGCAACTGTTTCAGACATTCTACACATAAAATGCTGTATTTTTCACGCATGTGTAAATGAATGCTATGAACAGTTCTTTTCTCTACAAGTCTGTTGGTACACTTTTATCTGTATTAAGATGCAACAAAATCTTGTTGCTCTACCTGCTTTGAAATCGTAGACTTCTCTCAAAAAGGCAACGTTTACAAAAGTGTAACTAAGGGTCACAAACTTGCTCTAGCAGCTCTGTATGTTGCTTTGAAATCACATGCTTTGCCACTGCCTTTCTTGCTGGCTAGCGTCATGTAATGTGAATGGCCTCACTACGACTACAATAGATTGGCAAGTTTCTGGCTGCCTAGTTACACCTCTAATGTCCAGAAAGGTTTCGTATGTGCCGTACACACACCTTGTTCCAGCCCCGAAATAAAAGCGAAATAAAGGTTTCTCACACTTCCTTGGTTCAATAACATCCTTCAGGAAAAGGAGCTGCTTGAAGTGGGCCCACGACGATGAAAGCTGCTCCGGCTCGTCAGCGGGTGCACCGCTTGCTTTCTTTGCTTCCTTCAGCTTGCGGGCGAACGTATCTCGTAGGTTCCTCCACCGCTTGCCAACTTCTTTAATGTCGACTGTGTAAAAATTCACACAGTTACAGCACTTAAGTCACTTACTGCAAAGGGTTATTTTGGAAGGATATTTATGTCAACAGCAGCTAGATATGTCAGTTGTTCAAGCATGCAAAGTTTTTTTTGTAGCGGTAGAACTAAGAGCGCCAATTAATTAGGCGCGCCATAATGGAGCGCTCGGGATTATTAATTTTGACTACCTCAGCACCGTTCACGTGCGGCCAAACACACGGGCGTGCGCTCATTATATCCTGACATGCACAGCTGCAAAGCCAGAGCGCAAATGGCCAACAATGTACGTAGTGGCCCTTTCGGTCCGGCATGTGTTCAATTGACTAGCGCAGGCGGTAATTGCTTTAAAGTGTTATTGAAACACTGTTTGGAAAACCAACAACGGCGCAAATTTGGCCTTGGTGTACAGTTGACAAAGTGAAATAAAACAGCGCGAGTCCACCGCTAGACGTGACGTCGCGTTCGCGGGTAGCCCGGGCGCGTATTCCCAAACCATATCCCGTAGGAGCCCAGACCGACCACACCCCCTAAGCAGGGGCGCAGCCAATGAGGTTAAAAACATTGCAATTTTTTAACCTCCTTGGACGCAGCACCGTGACGTCTCTACCTATATGTGCGCGGCTTCATGCGATGTGGATTTTTTCTTTTTTCCCTCTCCCTTCGTTTCGGCTGCTTTGCGAGCGGCCGATGGTTTCGCTCTGTGGGCGGTACTGGCCTGTGGCGCTGGGGAAGCTGACGCAGATGTGATAAAAGTTAACCTTTTGTACCTGAGCCCCTGATCTCTCCGCGCTCTTCTTGCGCGCCTGCAAGTTGACGCTGCCGTCCGATCGTGTTCCTAGATAATCGCTCGGCTCGGTGCTCGAAGTGCGCGCGCGCGGATGGACGCTTTCACGTACATGTGGCAATTATACAAGTCCTGGAAAGTAAACACTCTCATAAAAATGAAGAGAAAAATTTGTTTTGATCTTTTGTGATCGCGCTGCTTCGCGGCGGCCGATGGTTTCGCTCCTAGCGCAAGCCTGGCGTACGCGCTGGGAAGATGAAGCTCGCTCTCCGCGCTCTCTTGTGCGCCGTCAGTCGCTCGTCTCCCATGCTGTTCCTAGTTAAGCTAGCGCTCGGCGCGTTGCTCAAAGTGCGCGCGCGGATGGATGCTTTTGCGCGTACATATGTAGTTATTGTTTACGTTCCGGAAGGCAAGCACTCCCAATAAAGTGAAGGCAAAAATGTTTTTTTTTTTTTTTGGTCTTGGGTGGTCCTTTGGACTCCCTACCGAAGCGCAGAACGTTTGCTCTCGTTCGGTCGAAAGCACACGCGTACGTCGGTCGCTGGTCTGCTGCGAACATCAGCCCGCGTGTTATTCGCCATACTCGTCTGTGCCTCGCACTCGCGCAGAACTGCCCATCACAGGGTCCGTTCTCATACTTGTGTGCGCCACGCGCGTCCCCCTCGCATTCACGCGATGGTCGCGAAGCTTATAATTTCTGCTTCATGAATAAGCACGAGCAGCCGCTCGAGGTCGTCAGAGATGACCTCGCGTCAACAAATCATGAGTCTGTGTTCCGCGCGAACCTGTCTGACAAAGTAGCAGTCAACGCCTTCATGGACACGTAGAGCGGGTGCACCAACACAACCTGGATTGTCCAAAAGGTCCAGAAACGGGGCGAAAGGTATGTTTTTCGATACGAAGCGTTGTAGTACGCGAGGCGGCGTTTTGCAACTTGTGTTGTACTATTTATATTTTTATTCCTGCTATTTCTTGTTTATACATTTGTATATTTTTTTGCGTGTGTGTGGCTTACAGTTGAGGCGCGAGCTGTGACACAATGCTGGCGAATTAAAAGGCCAGACACTACAGAAATCTATATATGTGGTAGCTAAAAATGCGTCGCAGGAAACAGACACAAACTGCTCATCTATACCCATCAGTGGATCTTTAAAAGTGAATTTTTTGCCGCTATTTTGACTCCGAGATCACTATCGCAAAAATAGTGCGCCAAGGAGATAACTTTTTTACTTAGTTTTATCTCTGCTGCGACTACCGTGACTTCAAGCTCACGGGCAACTACTCATTAGTCCCAGCGAAAAGAATATACGTATCTGATTGAGTGTAAAACTGTATTAAATGAGAGGTCATGGCCCCTGGGGGAGCAAGGATGAGGAGAAAAGGGGAAGGTCACAACTCGCACAATGAACACAGTTGCAGTCTTGGGGTCCTAATCGCAAAATGAACACGTTAAAGTCAGTCAGTGGCAGCAAAACGCACAGTTCACACTTAAATGTACAGTTCACACTGTAGACAGTGCGGTTCACACTGAAAACAGTGCATGCTGCATACAGTTCACATTGTAGACAGAACGGGGAAGTCGGCCAGGCTGCTACACCAATTTGTAGATTCTGTTTTCAACGGCGTACGCGGAAATTGCTTTTAGTGCGGTGTGATCGTCACGGATCCGACTAACATGTTCCTGTTCAGTCGCAGGGGCGGGACCTAGAGTTAAAAGCTGGTGGCGATTACGCTCGAATAATGGACAGAGCCAAATTAAGTGGTAACGATTTGGTGTGCCTTCCCGATTACAGGGGGGGGCATCAGCGCCATTCGAATCCTGCTGGAGCTGTCTATTTATAAATAACGTATCTTATGCAGCAAAATCTCTGTGTGCATGAAGCACAAATTGCTAAAAATAACTAATCGACATTGGCAACTGTGTGAGTGGTAGCACGCATGATTACTGATATCAAACTCGACCTGATGGCTTCAGTGAAGAGACTGTGGTCAATAGCCCTGTACAGAAGACATATATCAAACTCTTCGAGTACTTCAGTAGCTGTACAATCCAACTATTACTTTGCCCTTGGTTGGTATATATTTTCGATATTGTTTTCCTAAATTGTTATGACCAGCAGTGCAAATTTTGGAGAATTTATGACCCAGTGTAAAACGTGTACGTTTGAGCTGGTGTCTTATCGACGTATCACCTTTGCAAGAACGATTCACACCTTCCATTACTGTTAACAAAATGTCAATGTTTTCCTTAGTTGCACTGTTCCTGATAAAGAATATTGCAATGAAGTTAATGTTAACGAAATTCAATGTAATAGTGCTTATGAAAGTGCAGCTGTAGCTCATGCAGCTGTAATATTTCGCAAGAGTAGGACAGTTTGTAAATGTAGTCATGGGTAATTGGCTGCCTTTCCTTTAATCCTTACCTGCAGCACCGAAGCGTGTTTTGAGGTGTGTATATAGTGAAAGAGCACCCAACTCAATTGTATACCCTTCTGTGTGCTGTAGGATGAGCTTTCCATGAGGGTGTTTGCTTTCCGGAACGTGTATAATTGCCACATGAGCGTGAAAGCGTCCATCAGCGCTCGCGCACTTCGAGCACCGAGTCGATCGTTTATCTAGGAACACGATCGGAGGTCAGCGTCAAATTGCAGGTGCGCAAGAAGAGCGCGGAGAGATCAGGGGCTCAGGTACAAAAGGTTAGCTTCTGCCACATGTGCGCCAGCTTCCCCAGCGCCGCAGGCCAGCCCCGCCCACGGAGCGAAACCGTCGGCCGCCTGCTAAGCAGCCGAAACGAGGGGAGGGGAAAAAAATCCACCTCGCATGAAGTCGCGCACATATAGGTAGAGACGTCACGGTGCTGCGTCCAAGGAGGTTAAAAAATTGCAATTTTTTTAACCTCATTGGCTGCGCCCCTGCTTAGAGGGTGTGGTCGGCCTGGTCCCTGTTGCGACCGGGCGGGGGCACCCGATCCGAGTTCCGTGGCCTCCAACATATGATGGGTAGCGTGTATGATGCGAGCGGCCAGCCGCTGTTGCAGCCGAAGAGAATTCCAAAGCAGTAGGATAACGTAACTGTGTACTTCATAGCGAGAGGTGAGCCGAAGCCAAAAAAAACATACAATGCCCTGACGGGCGAGGTTACAATACAGGACTCGAGCAGAGCGACCGCATGGATTCGCTGCTCAGACAAGAATGATTATCAGCGTTTGTGCTGCTTCTATTTATACCCAAAAGCAACAATAGGTCAAACGCCCCCAAGAGTAACACGCCACGAACATCACAGACACACACACGCTCTTTCCATAGTTCGTGAGTCATTGATGGCTTCGCCCCACGTGGCGTCCGAGAGAGGGGAGAGAGTGTCCTTGAAAGGTGCCAGGGTCGCGCTATCGAAGGTTGATCGCGCCGATAGCGAAACGTCTGAGCCGGGTATGTCGAGGCGTGACTCACCGACGCGCAGGTGCCTGAAGGGTGTGGCGAACGTCGTGGCTTCGAACGTGGAAGCTAATGGCTAATGCCAGAAAACACGTGGCGGCTGATGCAGGAAAACACGTGGCGTTGGCCGATTCCTAACACCTTCTCCGCCGGGGGTCCGAGATCCCGATGGATAAGGGTCTTCAACCGTTGTCCGGAGGGATGCTTTCGAAGTGAAGTGCTCAGCAGACGCTCGACTCCAGGCCTGGGCTGTACGACACCCTGCTGGAGCTTCACAGGGCTGATCACTGGACGAGAAGTGGCTCCCCAAGAACATCTCTGGCTTGGTCAGGCAAGCAACAGAACAACACAGGAAGACACAACCGCATCGCCGGCAAGTGCGAAGACAAATCCACACTGAAGATCTACCAGGCTTTTAGATGCGAAAAAATACGCTAATAACTAACTACACTAGTTATATTTTAGCCCAGCAGTACCTTAGACAAGTGCACAAACCTGAAAGGTGACATTTCGCGTGATTGGAAATGTCCCACATAAAAAAAATCGCGCCAATCCACCCCGTGAGTGTGGTTGGAAAGCAAAGCTGTAAATTGCACCCACAACGATTATCCATGCCACGTCACTTAAATTCACTCACATAGCTCTACAAATAGTAAAATCAGAGAGAAGTGAAATGCACTTGACCACACCATTTATTACTTCAAAGAGATATTCTTGGTAAGGTTAAATCAATGCATGATGCATGAACGGTGTTTGGTTCAGTTGTATTGGTGTAGCAAGAGTGGAAACGTTTTTTATAAAATCAAAGTAAGCTCCAACCCGGTGTTAGACGATCTGACTTCTCCGTCTCTGCGCCGCTGACGGAGGCGACGAGACGCGGCTGAGAAGGCGGAGGAAGAAATACGGCACCAGAGTGCAGCCTTTGGGGAGTGATTCCTTCTCCTGTAGGGCCCATATGCAGTCCGCGCGGCCTGTGTTCTGTCCACCCGCTGAAGCTGGGTAGGTAGAGAGGGCATGGACAGCAGCATCTCCCATTGCTCTTGTTGGGTAGTTGACGGAAAGAGAGGAGGGTGCTCAGGGCTAAAGTCGCACACCCCGATTACGGGGCGGAGTAATCCTACTTCTGAGAACAATTTACATTCAGCGCAGTAGCGAATCGGATGCATTACGCGAAGACGCCTAGGCTGTTCGAAGGAGCCCGGATTGTATGAGCCGTAGGGTAGTTTGTTGTTCTTTGGAAAGGTCAGCGTAAGGCGAAGGTACGGTCTTCTCAGAAGGCGATAATGCTGAATTATCTGCCTGGACGTGACAAGCGCGGGTGACTGTCCTCGTGCAGCTCCATAGCACGGGAGGTAAAAGCGCAGGCTTGTTGGGTGGGCGTATTTGTTGCCCTCCATTGAAGCGTGAGGCGGTGTCCAGATGAGCTGAATGGAACCGTTTGGAGAGTGGTTTTTTAGCACGCACAGTGCAGGTCAGGACACCAGACCCGACTGGTAATTCGAGTAGGCTTGCTGGGAATCGGTGACTACCCTCCGAACCCCTGGTTGAGTGAGAGCCAAGGTGATGGCTGCCTCTTCTGATGCCGTCATTTGTTGGGTCCTAAGCGAGGTACACGCAAGGATGTTGGTTCTGCTGGTAGCCACGATGATGGCGTGTTGCTGCCCTCGATGTTAGGAGAAGTCTGTGTAGATAACCGCATGAGCACCACCGAGGGTGGTGTTTAGCGCTTGAGCCCGTGCTTTTCGTTGACCCTCGTCATGTGAGGGGTTCATATTTCTAAGCAAAGGGAGCATCTTTAGTTTTAGTCGCCAAGAGTCTGGGAGTACGTCAAGCGGAGTGACATTCTGGGCTGCCCAGCCAATCTGGTGAGGCATGCGGTTACCCACCGCAGTTCTGAGTCGGACCTTCTGGTTAGAAAGATGGCCTTCTATCAGCTCTTCCACCGTGTTATGGAGCCCGTGCTAAGCAGCCTCTGTGTGGACGCACTCATGAGAAGACCAATGGCCTGCTCAACCGCCTTTCTAATCATTATATAAAGCATCTCTATGTCTTCCTCGTCGAGAAGAAGATAGGGGTTTGTCGTAAGTAACTCTCGAGAGGACAAAAGCTTCAATTAATCGAAAGGTACCGGATTCTTTTAGGCCTTGCTTCTTGGTGGCAACTAGCCTGATCATGTGTATGATTAGAATAATGCTGTTTTTGAGGCGCTGCAAGGAGGCGAAACTCTTGGTGTTGCCTGGAAATGTAGGCCCAGGATCTTGATGCTGGGGTTTGGAGTGATGGTCTGGTCATCAAGGAGTATTTGAATGTATTCCTTGATTTGGCGTGAGGGCGGACGACAAGGAGCTGTGATTTTTTACGTGAGCACTGGAGGCCACAGGCTTTAGCACATTGGCGTACTAAAAGTGAGATTCCATGGATTGGTGTGAGCTTCCTTTAATTTTTGTAACTCTTAGCACATGAGCAAGGGGCGCACAGGGCCGCTAGACGGGCGTGAGTGGTCATGTGACGCTTTCACGTGGCATTCAGCGAGAAGGCAGGGGGTAAACCCGTAGATGTGCTTGGTGAGTACACCATTTGTCTTCTCGTGTTCGCGTGGGCTCGTAGCTGAATCGGGAAGACAACGGGCTCTCGCTTTGTTAGTCTATTAGTTTCAGGTTCGATTCCCGGCGGTGCCAGTAAATTCTTTTATTTGTTCGCTGGAGTTTTCTGGTGACACCAACGGTCGCGAAAGAACCCTTGGGGGGTAGAGGTAGAAAGCTTTGCTTTAAAACGTAATTGTAAAGGGCGAAACCTGCCTCAGGAAAAACAATGAAATTTGAGAAAGTCAGGCGTCAACAGGCCACATCTCGCGCTGAGAGCTGCGATTTGAGCCCTCGTCAATGCCCTGAGCTTTTCCCCTTGTATCGCACTTTAGGTGCAGCCGTTCTCTCAACGCTGCTGTGACCGCGTGAAATGACACCGGTCGTCTTCTTCGACAAAGTTCGAGCGCGCGGACGAGCGAGCGGGATTTTCCACCGTTCATACGTTAGGCGCGCACTGCTTGTAGGCGGCGCTCCCTTGGCGCGATGCGAGCTCACGGCTTTACCCCTCGGTGTGCCTGCACTGAAACACGTGTCGCAAGTACGCGCAGAAGTTTTCCCTCTCTCCTCGTTGCTCACCTTTTTGCGAACGCGTTCGGCAAACGAACCTCGGAACGCGTTTACGTTCACTTCTCTAGGCTGGTCGGTTCCCGACTTCGGTTCAGCCACAGGCGACACCGGAACCTCAACTAGCTCGGCCGATGTTGGCCTATCGACGGGAGCATCAGCTGGGAGTGAAACGGGCACGACGAGCTCTTTAGACACCTTGTAGTTCCCTACAGTCACTACCTCGTCGCCACTCGGGCTTTCAGCGACAACCTCGGCACGCGAAGACCGAAGCGTGTTTCCGTTCTCCTTCCGCACTGCCAGAACTACACTACAGCCAGGCTGCCCTGTCTCAAAAGACGGCTCAGCCGCCCGCGACCCCTGAATCTCTACGAGCTCGGCTGGCCGTTGCTCGAGGTCAGCTACCTGAGCTGGTGGCAGGACGGAATCGGCTTGCCCAGTGGCGAGACCGTCATGACTCCCAACTGAACCCTGCAAACCGTTTGCTGCCTCGACGGCAGGCTTTCCCACCACGTCGCTCGATTCTACACTACCGTCCGAAGGAACAACCTCCGTTTCAGCGGACTTGTTTCGCCTTTGGGTAGCCTCATGGTTTCCGCATCCCAGCGAACCCTCGCTATCTCGCGAAATGTTCATGTTCAGACCGGTAGCCGTTCCCACGGCCTGCCGCGAATTTGAACCGTCCGAACACTCCGCCGAGATCTCCAAAACAAACGCCGGCACTTTATCGCACTCAGTGGACACGCACTGCCCTCTGCCGCCTCTGCAGACAGTCTGAGCTAATGCGCCTTCGTTACCTCTCTCAGCAACCTTGTCGCGCTGCTGGGCCGCTACGGTCGCCTCCGACTCGCGCTCCCGAGCGTCTGCTACTAGCACCGCTGGCACGGTGCTTTCCTCGACAACGAGGTCTTTTTCGAGCAACTCAGGCTTCACTTCTTCCTGCTCGAGATGAATTTCGTGCTCTAGGTTCTTGTTCTCTCGTTGCAGTCTCTCTCGCTCGAGCCTCTTTCTTTCCCTGCGGATTCGCTCGATATCGAGGGCGTACCACCACATCTTTTCCTCGTGTTCCTGCTCTCGTTTCTGCCTCTCGAACTGCTAACCCTGGCGCTCAGCCTCAGCCTCTGCCTCGGCGGCCTGACGTTTCGCGGTCTCCCTGCCATTGATCAGCTCAATGCATTCCGACAGCTCCTCATCGTCAGCCCCGACAGCGAGTATAGCCTGTATCAGCTCTGGCTTTCTCAGCGCGTCCGTAACATCCAAGCGCAACTCTTTTGCAAGCTCCAACAACTGCGGTTTTTTTAACGCTTTCAGAGTAACACGCCACGAACATCACAGACACACACACGCTCTTTCCATAATTCGTGAGTCATTGATGGCTTCGCCCCACGTGGCGTCCGAGAGAGGGGAGAGAGTGTCCTTGAAAGGTACCGGGGTCGCGCTATCGAAGGTTGATCGCGCCGATAGCGAAACGTCTGAGCCGGGTATGTCGAGGCGTGACTCACCGACGCGCAGGTGCCTGAAGGGTGTGGCGAACGTCGTGGCTTCGCACGTGGAAGCTGATGCCGGAAAACACGTGGCGTTGGCCGATTCCTAACATCCCCTACGGGATATGGTTTGGGAATACGCAGCCCGGGCCCAGCGCAGTCGTGCGCAAGCCACTGCGCTGGGCATGATAATCGCACGCTTATTTGAGGTACCAAGCTTGGTCATAGTTTAGTCGCTTATTAAACCGGCCCGGCAAGTTGAAAAGCCCATGTGTTTACATCCATTCACTATGATCTCACTAGAAGTAGCGGATTTTGTAAACGCGAGCTACGTCCATCTTGGCTGTAATGTCATCCGCTAATAACATCTGCGCCTGAACTACGAAATACCACGAAACAACGTAATAGTGAGGAAGGCTTTTCACACTAGTCGTTGGTACAGCGATAAAATGGTAGACGCACCTTTCGTTCCTTTAAGCCCCATGCCCCTGGCGACACGTTTCCAACTTGACGTTCTTAAGTCCAGCATCTTGCATTCCGCGCACCTCAGGTCCCAAATTGCGGGCTCCCTGTATATCAGGGCAATCAAAGACTCGTTTTCTTGCGCTCGTGCCGCTTGTGCGTCCATCTTCGGTCGTTGATGAACAAAGAGGGAAGATGCCGGGAGCCGCTCAGGGAACTGCACACCTTCGCTCCCGCGTAAAGTGACGTCGTTATGACGGCAGCTTATGACGACACCTTCGGGCTCTCATTGGCTGGGGCCCCACGATGATCGCGACCATGGCACGACTGCATCTGGCCGGCCAGTCGCACGTCGTGCGCCTACTCCGACCAGCGATCGACGCCAAAACAGGTCCTTGCGATCAATCGTAACGATCAGTCGCATGCGAATCGCGTGTGCCAATCGTACATGTGTCCAGCGCTTAAGCCACAACCACCGCGTCACAGCCCGCGATGGTAGCATCTTTCAAGCAAAATTGAAATTCCAGGCTTTGACAAACATCACGGTGTTAGCGAGTATGCACCTACCGAATGACAAAGTATAGGCCAGAAAGCCTCCCTACCGCTTGCGACATCCACCTTGCTGTGTAGGAAGATTGGTTGCTTTTACAGCGCAACAATGTTATGCCTCGACGAGTACTACGCCTGTTGATCCGATCGCCACTTGAAGTATCCTGTTCGTGCTCCCGCACGCACCCACCGCCACATTCTACCACCGCGAAGCGAACTCGCGCACCACACAATACGTCGGAACAGTCTTGGTTGATCTTGCTGATACATTCCTTCCTCGCGTGCCGTTTAAAGGGCTACTGAAGCGCTTTTAAAATCAGGCAAGACTCTACTTTTTACAATTATTACATTGGTCAGTTTATGCCTGTAAATTTTTTCGGCATTTTTAGCTTGGGGACAGCGGTATTCGTCACTAAAGCTGACCCTACGCCCCGCCCACTGCTCCCTGCCGCATCGCCGGAAGAGCGAAAACCGAGAGGCAGCGACCGGAAGTATTGTCATATTCGGAAGACGGCCAGCGACGTGCGCCGCCGCTTCGCTGTGTCCCAGTTTTCTGGGCGAAGTTCCGAATTAAACAGGCGTGTAATCTGCACTTTATTAGTCATCATTGTCTAGAGTTGCTTCCGCGTCGATTTTTAACCGTAATGCTACTGCGTTATTCCTAAAGCGACTCCTAGATACCACAGATTTCCTACCCTAGCGCCCGTGGCTACTGCATTGCCTTCACGAGTTGTTGCGGGGCCGGCCGTGTCGTCGGGTGCTCTGTGCTTCATACGCGAAGCGACGGGCTCAAACAAATACGGAGGTACCCCAAGTTCCTGATCCATTATAGAAAATTTGTGGGACCACAGCGCTCTGGGCTTCCCAAACTTTTTGCTCGTTTTTCCGATCAACGTTGTTGGCTGTGACGACAGCTTAGCTGAATAGCTAGATATTAAGAAGAAATCAAGCAAGCTGAAAGCATGAAGCGTTTTCTGCGCGCGGAAGCGCTCCGCACACTCACCGGTCGTGCATGCTCGTACGGCGCGTGAAACGGCTCGCACCACACATGCCGCGGCAGCGACCGCTCTTCGCTGCCGTCCACAATCAAGGCCGTCGCGAAAAGCAAGGTAAACGTGCAAGAGAGGATGACAGTGTGGTGAAAAATTGTGCCAGGGATTGTCATCCAAGGTTATTTCGAAAGAGGTGATCGAATTTGTATCGCAATGCGGAGCGCCGACCTGTCGCGCAGGCTCGTCGTCGGCATCAAACGAACCTGCCCGAACACGAGATGCAGCGAGAGGCCGACGGTTGGCGTTACTTGCGCGCACGAATGAGCACAGTACCGATCGCTAGAATGACTATCAACGTAGGAATAAGGTTCCACATGCGAGAAAGGGGACGATAGTGTGATGAAAAACTGTGTTAAGGATAGTCATTCGCAATTGTAGAGATAGCGGTGATCAACTATCTCTTTTGGTGCTAAGCCTAAAGTTCCCAACATCAGCGGTGATCCGTGCAACCTGAGCCGGCTGGAGCTGTTGGGGAAGACGTTCTAAAGTTCGTCGGGGACCAGCGTGCTGCGCTTGGGTCCCTCTACCTTTTGGGGGGCGACCAACGTTCGGCTCCCCTATTCTAAAACATGCGTATGTGCAGCAATTCTACGTTCCGCTGACCAGCCGAGCAGCGACCCGGTACCAGCACCTCTGCGTGACGCGGCGACCGGCGGCGGCCACGCTGCCTGTGCGCATCGCACGCCGCTGCACAGAGCGTGTTGCCGCCTGTCTAAATGTAAAAACAAAGTTCCACATTCGAGGATGGGGATAATGGTGGGTTGAAAAATTGTGACTAGCGCTGGTAATGAAAGCGGCGAACCAATATCTGCGCAACTTCCTTGCACCCGAGAAACAAGTCGGCCGTGAGTCGTCGGGAGAGAACCCCTTTCTAAAGCTCGCCGCGACCGAACCTGTTGCGTTTGTACTTCCCTCGGGCTCTCCTATTCTAAGGAAAGATTGTGTGAGCCCTCCATTCACCAGAGGACCTTTTGGCCCGTATCTGAACGGGAACAGAATTTGATCTTCAGGCCGAGCGGTCCCCGCAGCGCCGGCACTTCCGAATATGACGTCATCTGCCGCCAGCCAATCGCGAAAGGCAGCCAGGGCTCTCACCTCGCCCGCGGGCAGGGGTCGTTTGTTTTGACAAAAAAAAAGATGGTTTGGGTGTATTTACAAATAAAATAAAACATGTTTTTCGAATTCAGAGTCAGGAAAACCATAATGTAATGCCTCCAACAACATTTTTTTGAAAAGCTCTTCACCAGCCCTTTAAGCGGCAAGGTTACCACTTTTTGGAAACTCCACGCGGCATGCCACGCTTTCTATATCGGAGCTCGGTGTCTCGCTGCACGTCCACCGGGAGCAGCGGGCATCTTGACGACTGCCCTCTCGTTTGCGTCGAGATCTCGCGAGAGGCTCGTCCTGACACTCCGCTCAAGGACGGAGCTTTTCTGGGCGTGAATCTCCCAAGCCGGAGTTTTTTTGGAGGTTATGTGCCTAACTCCGTCTTCGGCCGGAGCAATGGTATGTTATCGCTTCGTATTTACACCGTCACTTGGTTGACGGAGTGTTTAGGCGTATAGTGCTTTATACACTCCGCAGTACGGAGTAAGCGTTGTACTGGTGGAGGATTTATCGGAGCATAATCCTAATGAAACTCCCCATCCGGCTTGTTTTCATTTACTGTGCAGCATTTGCCGCCAGAGTAGCCTAGTCCAAGCGACAAGCCCGCCGAGACAACGAGAAACATTTCGTACCCTCCCCCGTCAGCATGTGTAGTGGTTTACAACTGCTTTGCTGGAAATCCACTTTCGCAGGGCGAGATGGCGTTCGTTTTTTCAAGCAGCCATCACTCCAGCGGCAAAACAAGTAACCCCTTCCTCTTTTTTTAATCGCGCACGCAGCGACGGCGCACCACTCGTCGCAACAAAACGAGATGGTAATAAAATTTTATCTAAAGTCGTGCAAGAAAGCAATGAGGCGATACAAGTGACACCACTTCTCGAAAAGGTGCGCGCAAACGGATCGTCCGGAAATACTGGGCATTTACAACACTGGGTGCTATCACAGCTCACAATAGCCAAGAAGAAAGCGCACACGTAATTACAACCGCACAAAATCACCACAAATCGGAAAGGGTGGTTCGCTAGCCGTGGGAGTGATGACTGTCTGAGGGAACAGCGACCGAAGGAGAGTAGAAAGCATAAACTAGGTCCCAGACGCGCCGTCGTTCATCGGTCTAAGCTCGCGCCTTTATACCTTCAAGTCACACGCGACTGTACTCTTACTTATCGCTAACTTCCATGCTGTTTCCTCGGCTAGGCTGCGCCGCAATGGCCGCCCCTTGGGATCTCATGGCCGGAAGTAGAATAAGTACGACCGTACTTATTCTGGCAAATTTGTTGAGTTCGAAGCAACGTTTTGGTTCGAAGTATTATCGATTCAGCGCGACGACCCATTCGCGGCGGCACTCAAGGGACGCAGGAAATTTGTGCAGCGAATAGACTCCGCACACGCAGACACTTCTTTGGTAGTTGATGCACTTCACACGTTTTTTTTTTGCATGAGCGCTCTGCGCTTATGCTGATTGTTGGTGTAGCCAACAACGGCGTAACCACGCGCGGACGAGTAGCTTCGGTACATCGCCAAGTAAAGGCAATGACGTCAACCTACCCAGAATTCAGAAAATCAGAATGTATCAATTGGGGATGAAAAGTTGGGCGTTCTGCTGGCACGGCGAAACGTAGCCTCACAGACAATCTCCGTCAGGACAAAGCACGTGTGTGTGGACCGGCGCCTTAGCGGGTTGGGAACGGAACAGCTCTCGGAGGCTTTGAACGTTCTCCTTAAAGCACTGTTACACCTGTCGCAGGTGACATACCGAATAAATGGCGCTTACCAATTTTCGAGGCCGCCAGGACGTCTGATAACCACGCACGGCACGAAGCAATAGCCTGGCACTGCGTCATCGTTTCCTCGCTCCAGAGTCCCCAAGAAATGCCCCCCAGGTGGCGCCCCGATCGTTAGAAAAAGGCGGCGCATGCTCGTCGTCTGCTTTCAGGCCGCTACTCCGCGCGCCGGGTCCCCGGAGCCAAACGCGTGGACGCGGAACGGCGGCACGCCGCTCGTCCGAACGCGCCGTCGACAGCGAATAGCATTGCCGCCGCATACCCGATCGAGATAAAAAAAAAAGTTCGAACGTGCAGCGCCAGGCATTTGGCGCCGCCTTTTCCTCAGCCTAGCGACGAACAGCTGATCTGACTATTCGTGTCGTATTTCTATATGGGAAGGCTGTAGATAGGCTAAACGGCACTAGCATAGGCTTTCATAGCAATGGTCGCGTGATACCATTGACGCCTTCGGCTGTGCACCATATCGTTGTAGCGCGTACTTCAGAAACTGACTCCGCTATGCAATCATGACGTTGTGTATGGAAATGATTTACTTTGATGTACGTATTCTGACGTACTTATGTGCTTCCTGCTTTGTCGGAAACGATCGATGCTAGTCTCGTGTTGCTTAGTTTTTTTGTTGTTGTTGCCCCTCCTTTCTGGGCCTAAATAGTGGCCTGCTGTACAAACAGCCAAACAAATGAATAAAAAGAAATAAACAAATAAATAAAATAGATAGATAGACTGATAAATAATAATATTTCCTTTATTTTCCATCCTTGGAGGTGGCGGAGACAAGGAAAAAAAGCTGCACAACCATAATAAATACATGAAACACAACACCCGTATTAAAAAGCAAGCGTATACCTGCTACTGCAGGGTTCAAGACCTTGAGCGCGTTTCTCGCCATGCGCGCATTCTTTTTTTTTTTTTTCATTCGGCCAGGAAAGATGCTTGTGGGAAGGGAAATAATTTTGTTGTTGGCAATTAAGATAGGCTTCATCACGCGATTGTTTTTCCACTCATTCATAAAACACACCAAGAAGCATGCGGAACCAATTAACAGGAACGCTCTCAAGCAGACGCATCCCCACAACGCGCTTTTACGTCGTAAATTTGAAGTTGCGAAAAGCACTGCAGTCATAAAAACTAATATACGTGCTGCTACTGTAAACAAAACAGTGAGGGGTCTCAAGCATTTCTTTTTGGTTCAGGCACACATTGACTGCGCTGGATTATGCTAATCAATAACAAAATGCCTGAATGACAAACGATGGCTGGTTATAGCACGGGATTCATGAACTACCCGTTTATTAAAAAAAAAATGTATTTGCACAAGCCTGTTATGTGGCGTCTAATACTGAATTTCAAAGATCAGATGTCATGCAATTGATGATTACCCAATTTCATTTTTTCTCACTTCGCACGTTTAGGGTAGGATTCAGGTTATCCAAATCTCAAACAAAGCATATATAGTGTGTACCGTTTCATGTATCCTGAAATGTCAAAACAGAAAAAAAGGCATCAAGGATAAAATTGTTCATTTAATTTAATTGATATCAGGAGAGGGCGATTTGACAAGAGACAATTATTTGTATATTTCATTTCTTGAAGGGCATTCATTGGCTAAAAAACACGCAAAACAATATCCCAAGCAAGTTCAGTACGTTGTTATCATCAGGAAAATCTGAAAAAAAGAAATTGAGGCGTCTAGCGGGCCAACTTGTTGAAAAAAAAAAGTTCACACGTTTACATGAGTACAATGAAGGTACAGCCCACACGTATATGACCTCGGCATAAGCACGACCAAAGTTCGCAATATCCACATGACTAAATAAGTGTGCTCACAGTAAACAAGAAATCCTGAAAAATACCTCACCCCCATTAAGGAAGTTTCGTGTGAATCCAGGCCCACACCACCAACGAAACCTAAATAACATAAACGATATTAAAAAAGATGGAAGCAATACACTATTATTTTGGCTCTCACAATACACAGCTGCTTCTACTGATCCTCTCACCAAAACGCTAATTCACTACGTTTCCAAGGGAATGTAGACCTCCTTTAGAGACACAACAACATCGCCTACACTGAAAGCCCGTTTGTTCTACCTACCAGAACGGCCTGTCTAGTGTGACTTGATTGATTGATTGTAGGGTTTAACGCGCCGACGCAACGCAGGCGATGAGGCGCGCCGTAGTGGAGGGCTCCGGATTAATTTTGACCACCTGGGGATCTTTAACGTGCGCCGAAATCTCGTACACACGGGCGTTTTTGCTTTTCGCCTCCATCAGAAAAGCGGCCGCCTCTAGTGTGACGCCAGTTTCTTAGAAACAGGAGCGTTGCACCAAAATTTATGACAGATAGAACTGCGCGGCACATATTCATTACGTGTGATAAATAAGGCCAGTTTTGTTTAATGTAGATGTGTGGGATACACAGTGCTTAGAAATGTATCACAACAGGAACACAATGTATCACAATTAACAAATGAAATGTTGTTATAAACGATCCGAACGACATGTCCGAAATCCTAAATACCGTAGGAGTCATCAAACAAACCGTGAACTTCTACCGTGAAAGCGTGCTCCCAAGTAAATTGGTGCCCAACATTCCCATGCTGTGCGAAACGAGGTGGTCGTCAAAATACAGTTAGGGCTGGGCGTCGGTTTAAAAATTTAACCCGATTAATCGGCTGCGTTGGTTATGGTGAAAAACGGAGATGGATCGAATAAACTTTTTTGCGCCAAAAATTAGTAAAAAACAATATTTCACGTTTGACGGGTATTTTTACTGTCACGTGGGCGGCACGGTCAAGTACTTCAGGCATACACAGCGAGTTCGCGGTGCTCCGCTGGCAAGCAAGTTAACATTTTCGGGCAGATGTTTCTAAGCCTGTTCACAGACATTTCAGATGATTAAAGGTTATCTTAATCATGACGCTGATGCGGCCGGGACGCTTATCGCCGCGTTCGTCATTCATTCACACTATTTCTGGAATCAGGAACATCGGCCTGCGCCGATGCCCTCACCTGAATTGAAGGGTGCTTAAAACAGGGCCCGGACACTTCGGCTATCTTAGGTGTTGGAAATAAAGTGTCGCCATGACGCTGGTAGCCAAACGAAAATCCAGCAACTTTTTCATATGAGGCTGTCTTTTCAATTTACGCCGCAGTAAAGTAAAGTGATTCTATTATGTGCAGAAATAAAATATGGTCTTCGCTGTTTTCTTTTTTTGACAGCCTATTTATTTATTTAGTTGCTTCATTCGTTGCGCCCGTAGAGTTTCATACTAATATATACTAGAGGGAAATCTGGCGCCACTGTCTACGGGACCCGCCGCGGTGGCTCAGTGGCTAAGGCGTTGCGCTGCTGAGCACGAGGTCGCGGGTTCGATTCCCGGCCGCGGCGGCCGCTTTTCTGATGGAGGCGAAAAGCAAAAACGCCCGTGTGTACGAGATTTCGGCGCACGTTAAAGATCCCCAGGTGGTCAAAATTAATCCGGAGCCCTCCACTACGGTGCGCCTCATCGCCTGCGTTGCGTCGGCGCGTTAAACCCCACAATCAATCAAAATCTGTCTAGGGGAGCCGCGCTTCAGCGAGCGTTCCGTCATGTACCCGGCAGGTACGTTCCACTTGTCCTTGGCATGGCTCATGAACAGGCTGAACCGTTGGCTATGGCTGCAAAAAAGCAACAATTTTACCGTAGATGGTTCATGAAATTTGTTTTGTTATTATATAATGAACCTCCAAAATGTCAGTAGTTTTTTAGAAGCTTAATGTACGATGAACAAGAAAAAATGTTACTTTTTTTCGTTGATTTTAGCTTCGAGACAAAAAAGAAGCCGTATGGCTAGCTAAGCCAAGCAGGCGAGGAACGTCGCTAGCAGCAATGGCGCCGCCCACGGCGGCCCGCGACTGCAGCGACAGATTTCCCTCTACATAGCATATATTAGTATGAAACTCTATGGTTGCGCCGATGGGCGGCACTTTCGCTCTTATCTCTTCTGCTGCCATCCTGTTCTTCTGCTCCACCCGCTTTCATTGTGTGCGCGCGTAGAAGTTTTGTAGTATCCCTTGTAGGTGGAAATTTTGGTGTCTGTGAGTGTGAACACAAAATGTCAGTGAAACCAAGAAAAGGACACAAGGCGTGCTGCGCTGGTGTGTGGTGCGACAACTCGGGGAGGAATAGCACAGCGAAATTCTTCTGCTTCCCTGCGGACGGCAGATAAGCACACTTTTTATTCAGTCTAAGTTATGAAGAAGCAAGCGCTATCCTTATCAAAAAAGCTGCATGTCGAACAGAAAAATCACCCGCTGTTGCTCTAGAGGGAATTTCTTTTTGTTTGGTAGAACGCATTTTTCAGTAATCTTGTCGGCATGTTAGGCTACTTTTCGACAATATCTCATGAGCCGATTGATGCCAGCGGACGCACAGACGGAAATTTCGCATCGGTATCGGCTTGGTGAGTGGTTGCTCTTCTTTTTTTTTCCACGAGAAGGACGCTTGCAAATTTTGTATGTCGAATGTGCTTAAATGCTTCTTTGACGAACTGGTTTGGCTTTAGGGCGTTCCGTAGACCAGTTTTGTATAGTGACACCTTTGAATGCTTATAAACACAAAACAAGCCCCGAAAATCATTTACGTAGCAGCTGACCGCTTCCTTTCCGCGTCACAAGTTCGAATACCTGCGCGACGGCCGAGCTGTACTTCGCTTTACAACCTGTGCTAGGACGCATTTTTTGTATTTTCTTTGCACTCTCAATATTTGTTTCGCTTTTACGTGTTGTTCATTGATATCCATGGGGGTATTGTTTCCATTTTCTAGGTGTGACGTCTGGCTGAATTATGCAGAAGATTCGCCAGCCATACAATGTTTTTGGCATAGGCGTAGAGTTTTCATTTACCGGCGGGGGCAGGGGTACGGTGAGCAATCTATCCGGTGGTTTATATATATATATATATATATATATATATATATATATATATATATATATATACACTCAAGATGAAGACTGGTCCACCAGTCGAAACGCCAGTAAACCACTGTTTTTGTTTATAATCCTGCGTCTACCATTTCTCAATTATTTCTTCTGGCTCCTCGAGAAGTTTCTTCACATATTTGTAAGTTCGGTGGCGCAGAATGCGCATGTATATGTCGGGGAGATTACCCCGCGACCGGTTAATCCTGTTTTTAGTTGTTTGAATATGTACTGATTCTAAAAGTAGTCGTGACGACAGGCGCTTCTCTGATGTGATTATGCTTGCGGAATCCCAATCGATGGCGTGGTTAGTAGCCAGGTAATGATCTGCCAAAGCATTCGAGCTTGCATAGCCTTTTTTGACATAGTTCTGGGGCTGTTGAATTGATGAAATCACCTGGCTACTAACCACAGTAACCACAGCATCCACAGTAATATTTATTTGGCTAACATTTCGGTACAGCCCCAATGTCCAGTTTACTGCAATGAGTTCCCCTTTGGTATTCTGAGATAGTTACATTATTCTCTGCCAAGTTTACCATGCTTGGTGCATAAAGGTCCTTGGTCTGTACTATTTCGTACTGTACTAGTGTACTATTTCGTAACTTTATTGTCTGGGCCGAGCGACCTCTCTAGGCCTAGGTCGCATTCCTTGATAGGGTAGAGTAAGTCACGGCAATGTTCGCTGTTAAATGCATGTAGAACGTTATTTGACCAAAAAAAGATGGTCATGCCGGGTTCATTCGGACTAGAAGAGAATTTTAACTAACTAAAGCGGAGTTCGAATCAGCCCGGGTGGGCGCTACGAGCGGCCATCGCGGCGGGCGTCGGGGGCTAGACCTCAGAGAAACAACTGGACTTGTTATCGCTAATATCGCCTGATGCGACAGGTGATTTCGAGAATAAAGAAAATAGCGCCTTGCAACGACTTGCGCCGGAGCATTGCCGGTGCCGGCGGCGCCTGCTGTGCAAGCACCGTGCGCTGGCGTTTGTCGGTTTGAGTTTCTGGTTTGGTTTTGCAGCGCATTCCATTCACCATTGGCCGGCTTCCACTTTGGAGGGCCGGTGTAAGCCGGAGCTGCTAGTTTGAATTAACCGCTGTGAACCCCGACGCGACCGAATTAGCGGGAGTCTTATTGCGTTTAATTTACAGTGTTGTGCCTGGACCCGGGCGTCAGTTCGAGTTAACTGAAAGTTCGAATCAGCGATCTTTTACTGTAATAATTCAAAGACGGCTGCATCGCTGATCATGCTGTTGCGGGTAGTAATGTTCTGTGCAAGTTAAGCAAACTCTTGCCAGGTTTGAAATTTTCTTGTCGGATCCTGGAGAAGGAATTTATAATGAGTACAATTATTTTGGTTTCAAACATTGGGAACGAATTTATTTTTAACGGACGCGTGCGCTGCCATTATTCAGTCCGGTACAAACTATAGATATACCGTTTTGAAGTCAAGGATGTGAAGGAAGCCCGTCTGCTCGGGATGAATTTTGATGAACAAAGACAAGGACGCCGACCACAAGTTAGTTCAGTTTAAAGGAAAATAACGTTTTGGCTCCCACACGGAAGCCTTGGTCACATTAAAATCTTCATGGGAAATAATCCCCTTTTATACGTCTCGCAACGCTGTGCAGGCAACTTGCGTAGAGTGGCGGCAGCTGGTTTCCAGAGTTGTGATTCAGCGTGTGTTCCGTCGTCTGTATGTGAAGTGATTCCAGTAACAGGCGTGAGGTAGCATTCCTTTCTTTTGCGAGGACGCGTGTAGCAGACGAGTTGATTGTGTGCGATCTGGTATCGCAGTGCTCGGCGAGGGCGCTTGTCGACACGTGGCTCTTGTTTACATCGTGGCGATGTTGCTCCAGGCGCTTCGCAAAGTTTCCTGACTCACCAATATACACGTACTGGCAATCTTCACAATGAATGACGTAAACAACTCCTGGATACCTCTTGTTGCAATTTGTCCTCCACGTTCACAAGTTCATGCCTTAGTTTGCGAGACGGCACATGCGCAGTTTTCACGTTGTACGAGCGGAGTATGCGTGACAGAGCCTGGTTGATGCCGGGCACGTGGGGAATTGCCGCGGGTTTTGGAAGTCCCACGTCGACAACGTGCGCAGGGCGAGTGCGCTGCCCCTGAACAGAGTTGATGAAGGCCTAAGAGTGACCGCACGATGAAAGTTCGTAGAGTACTCTCGTATTGTCCGCCACCCGGTCCTCTGCCTTGCTGCATATCCTGTCAGCTCTGCGGAGAAGGGAGGCGACCACAGAGCGCTTCTGTGCTGCCGGATGCACCGAAATAAAGTGTAGGTACCGGCCGGTGTGAGTCTTCTTTCTGAACACCGTAAAGCGCTAACCACATGGAGCGATTTTTCCAGCGACGCGACTAGGATCCGCAGTCGCCGAACCGAAGTCGCTCCCCGAGACAACCACATGACAGCGACGGCTCGAGCGACTGAGCATGCGACTGAGGATGGCGATTTCAATGTTTCCGCACTGCGCATAGTAACGCGCTTGGTACGCTGGATGTCTGCAAACATTTTTTTTGTTCATTTGTCATAAAAAGCATGACTAAAAAGTATTACGCCTTTCTACCTTGCTTTTTGCACTTCATTGCTCCTCTAAAACTGGTTTGGGTTAGCGATAGCGCACGCTTTTCCTTCTGCGCCTCGTTTCTCGGCTCCAACATGAACGCCGTGAAGAATTCGCTTTCTTGACGTCGTTTTTCCCACACGGGTCTCACCCAGTGTGAGCGGGAGCCTTCTTGCTTCTGCTTCAGCGTGTACTCAATCAAGGTTTGCCACGCAAAGCTTTCTTTGCCGCTGCACCGCAAACGTCGTCTGCGTGGATCTCCCCCCCGTTCTCTTTCAAAACCGGAGGTTGCGTGCTTACGTAGGGGCTCTCCTATTGGCTAGTCGCTGAGGCCACTTCCGGGAGGCGAGCGACTGTTTCTGGCGGCCCAGAACCGAGCGATTCGATGAGCGACTTGGTGCGCGGCGAAAAGTAGTTCGTCGCTAGTCGCGTCGCGCCCCGAGTCGCTCGCAAAATCGCTCCATGTGGTTGGGGCTTAAAGGACAGCCCCACACGATAACGCTTCAACAGTACGTCTAGGAATGCCAGACGCCCATCGGCCTCTTCCTCAGTCGTGAATTGGATGGCCGGTTCCATTCCATTGAGGTGAGCTGTGAAAGACTAGCGAGTCTTTTGGTAGCACACAGAAGCAGTCATCGACGTAACGCAGGAGCGTCCTCGGTTGCGGTGCAGAAGAGGCGAGGGCACGCTCCTCGAGTGCCTCCATCGTCAAGTTGCCGACTTTCACGGAAATAGATGCACCCATCACCGCTCCGTGAACTTGCTTGAATAATCTCTCGTGGAATGTGAAGTACGTGTTGGACAAACAAAAATGCAGCAGCCGCCCTAGGTCGCGTGCCTCGATTGGGCTTCTCTCCGGTAGCCTGTACCGTTTTTAAACCTCGATTGGGCTTCTCCATTAAACCTCGATTGAGCTTCCCTCCGGTAGCCGGTACCGTTTTTAAAGGTAAACAATAATGAAACTCTTGGCAGCGTTTAAACTTGGGAGCAATTCTTTTAGTGCATGTACGGCTCATAGAAACCTTGTTAATTTCATTAGGGAGGCGAGAAATCTCAATTACCTTGGGAAGTTCTTTGGTGCACCAGAAAAGGGAGCATAGACAGTTTTACAGAACCAGCACGAGCTTCGGGCGTTCGTCGATGATCGAATCAAGTCAACGTTTTGTTCCCCGCAGTGCATCATGAAAACATGCATAATGGCATGGCCCGCATACTTAAATGCTGCAATCTACAGTATTTTAAGAGGAAACTGTCCGTTTATGTTCGAACTGAAGCATAGTTTCAGGCTAAGCTAATGGCGAATTCCATTGGGAGAACAGGAGCAAGTGGAGCGAGCAGCCAGAGCAACACACGGGAGTAACGGGGACGTGTGATTTCGTTCCGCGAATGAAACATTGGCTCTGCTCCGGGAGCAGTAAAAAGAGGGGGAGGGCGTGATATCAAGAGTCATGTCACCGAACTTTTCCCGCTCTCGCTTCCCGGAGCATTTCGCGCGCTCGTGTTGTCCGCACGCTGTTCCTCCCCAGTTTTGCCAGATACGTGCCGGTGGTTTTGTGTCTGCCTTCCGCATGGCGACGAATGAAGAAGCCGAGCGGATGTTCATGTCCATGATATGGTCACCATCGTATCTCCCAAAAATTAGCTGCGAACGATAACAGCATCCGCCGTCTTTTCCAGATACGACTCTACCTTCGGTCGCTGCTCCGGCGGGGTGGTGCTCGAACATAAACTCATGCAATGTGAAATCGTCGTCGTCGTCGCTGCTGCTGTCCGATGATGAGTTTGCGCCTGAATCTGTGGTGCTTTCATCATCTAAAAGTAGCAGCATCGCCCAGACGGCCGCGCTTAGCTGCTGCCGTACGCACTGAGCGACTATCGCGGCTGCTCATGGAGGAAAGAATACTCAGGAGAGGCCCCTAGCACCCCAATGCATTGCGAAAAGTGTGGAGGAAGTCACGTGAATTTTCATGAGCCCATAGACAATGTTGCTTACTTGTTTACAACTGCGGCGGCCAAATTTGGGCAAATAGAACGGACAAATTTTTAAGGCGCTTGGTATGTGGCTGCCTCGCAACGCTTGCAAACCAGAGCAGTTGCTACGACAGACGTTTTTAAAGGAGCCATGAAGAGAAAACACAAGTTTGGTTCATTCAAAAGATTGTCTCGTTAGAATCATACTGACACCACTTTTAACGTAAACTTCGCTCAAATAAGCTACATAATTAGGAAAAACGGGAATGGTCATGCGTCCCACCAGCTCATTTCCCGCAACAGAACCTGTGATGTCACATGAGCTAAGCTCTGCGATTGGCGGAGGCTGGCAGAAGCAGACGCAAATTAGGTAGAGCTTACAAACTAGACGAACGAGCGATTTGCGCTTAAATTTAGGGCACATTCTTTACAAAGCAATAAGAATGATGGGACAAACAGTGGAAGTTACGAAAGCACATGTAAACATAGAAGTACTGATGCGTTCTGCTGTTCGTACTGCGCACAGCATGCTTGGTTTAGCTGCACAGCACTGCGGGGCTTGGGGTTGTCTCAGACGACACTGGCCGATTGACGCAAGCAACGGTGTCTTACGTGACCCCATTTGTCGAGCGAGCACTGTTTCAGGGAACGAATATTTTCTCCCAGAACAAAAACAAGCCAGGTTGAAATGCGAGCAAAAACAAACCAAACGCTTGCCACGGTATGGTGGCGCCATCTAGGTTACGGAACGTAAAGAAACGCGGGAACAAATCAACACCGCTGTACAGGGTGGAGACAACCTTTGAACGGTCCCGTGCCGCCGCAATTGGGCCAACGGGCTCAACGCGTTATTCTTTTCGTTTCCCACGAGACCTAGCAACGCGAAACAGACAATATGATTCAAACTTCTTCAGTAAACCGCGTTGCGGCGATAATTTTAGCGCGGTTTTGACACAATGACTTGCTTCGGCGGCGAGCGAGCAAACGAAAATGGCGGCGCCAGCGTATACGTGTCTCTACCCTGTACGGCGGATGCGTGAATGAAGGTACTCTAGGCTGCAGAGCGGTCGGTTCCTGTGATGTCACTTGGGACCACGAAAACGCACGATTGAGCGGGAAAATTAAAATTTTAACCTAAATTGTTTAATTTCTCAGTGAATAAAGCACCGTTTGTATCCGGACAAGCGCTGGGGGCACTATAAAACACGAAATCTTTCGAATAAAACCAACTTGCATTTTCTCTTCATGGCTCCTTTAAATTAGGCCAGTTTGAAAACTCTGCCGTCGGAGGCATCTGCGTTCGCCATCCCGCCAGCCTGTTGCTATGACGACGACAAACGCTACTTTGCCAGGCTTAAGAGCTGAAAAATCGTCCTTCTATCTCAAAAACGATGGCCGTTTTTCGATTGAAACTTTGGGTGAGGGTTAGAATGGGCAAATTGAAGGCGAAATCAACAGCTTAGAAGATGACATCGCACCGAGGAATTAGCGACGAAGCTGTTTTCGCTTTGAAGCGGGAGGGCAGGGCGACGCTATGTTAGTCAAATCAAACCGGAGACAGCAAAGGATGATGGGATAGAGTGCTGGGCTCCGTGGGCTCAAGTCATGGCGGGACTCGGCTTCACAAATGTGACGTCAGGGCCTCTCCTAACCTTTTCTTTCCTCTATGCGGCTGCTGGATTCGGCCATTTTTCCTCCGCCACCCGGGGATAAAACCAGAAATGACGTAAAAGAGGTCATGTGACTTCCTCGGCGTTCCCTGTTACTCCGCCACTGGCGACGGAGCACCGAGAACTGCTCTCGGCGCCAAAAAAGTGCTCCTCCTCGACCAATGAAACACAACGCCCCTGCTCCTGCCCGACCACTGGAAGACGCCAGAACTCGCGAGAGCAGTTTGGGTGCAGTTAGAAGTGCTCCTGTGCACTCAATGGAAAGCGCTATAAGTTAGACATGCGAGATTGGCTAAAATACAAAGTTGTTTACGGTGATAATCGCTTGGTAATTCTTGTTACTTGGGTAATGCTGACCAAAGATTTCTCCGTGTGACACACAAAACGTCGTGGAGTATATTAGTAACAGTTGTGAATCTAAGCAGGGACCCATTATGGGGGAAACCGGGTGGGGGAGTGGGGGGGGCGGAGCTGTCTAGTGCCATCGCCCACTGTATTTTACAACGCCAAACGTATCGCCCGCTTCCCAATGGGAGTGAGAGGTACGCCTGCAGTGCTCATATGTCGCAAGGTGGGGCCACGAGCTGAACCGGGATCACCCGACCGTAACTGAATTCGAGAGCGGCTTGTGCCTGGTTGCCAAGGCAACCGATGTTTGATTGCCGAAGGAGGAGCGCCCCCTCCAGCGTCAGACAACTCAGACTCACGGCGGAGCACATTTTGCTAACGTTGCCGCTTTCCACCACGCGTCGCCCAAGATGAACCGGTCACTTGACTAAAGCGCTGGGAAGGCTAGCGATCGGGGGAGAGTGGCGGGAGTGGAAGGAGAAAGCTTGGTCGGCCGGTCCGGGCTGATCCGTTTGGCATTGTAAAAATAAATGAGGCGATGCTAGTGCCCTTGAGAGGGCACGAGCATCGCCTCATTTGTTATGCCAGATTGTCTTAGCATTGAAAGAACGATACTTTTGCGCCCACAAAACTTCAGAGTGCAAAAAAGAGCTGAAGAAAACAATTCAGGCCTATATACCATGTGACTTTGGTTGGAAAGCAAAGCTGTAAACGGCACCCACAACGATCACCCATGAGGCGTCACTTAAATTCCCTCAAGTCGCTGTACAAATAGTGAAGCCAGAGAGAAGTGAAATGCACTAAACCACACCCGTTGTTACTTTAAAGCGATATTCTTGGTAAGTAATAAATCAATGCATGATGTATGAGACGTGGTTAGTTGAGTTGTATTGGTGTAGCACATGAGTGGAAACTCTTTTTTTACAAAATTAAAGGAAGCTCAAACCCGGTATTAGACGATCTGACTTCTCCGTTTCTGCCGCCGCGGACGGGGGCGACGAGATCGGTGGCATAGAAGGAAAAACGAGCAGGATGAGGAGGAAGAAATACCTCTATTCAGATTTCTGAACGGCCCAGAGTGCGGCCCAGGGGAGAGGTTCCTTCTCCACTGGAGCCCATATGCAGTGCGCGCGGCCTGTCCACCAGCTGAAGCTGGGTAGGCGGAGAGGGGATGGACAGCAGGATCTCCCATTGCTTTTGTTGGGTAGTTAACAGAAACAGAGGGGGGTGCTCAGGGCTAAAGTCGCACACCCCGCTTATGTGGCGGAGTGTTCCTACTTCTGAGCAAAGTTTACATTCAGCGTCGTAGCGATTCGGGTGCATTAAGGGAAGACACGTCGGATGTGGGAAGGACCCGGATTGTATGAGCCGTAGGGTAGTTTGTTGTTCTCTGGAAAGGTCAGGGTAAGGCGAAGGTAGGGTCTGTCTATGAAGGCGATAATGCTGGGTTATGTCCCTGAATGAGACCTCGTGCAGCTCCATAGCCAAGGAGGGGGGAGGGGGGTAAAAGCGCAGGCTTGTTGGTGGGCGTGTTCGGTGCCCTCTATTGAAGCGTGAGCTGGTGTCCAGATGAGCTGAATGGAACCGTTTGGAGAGTGTTTTTCTAGCACACGCAGTGCAGGTCGGGACACTCCACCCGACTGGTAATTTTGGCTTTGGGAAGAGGTGACTGCCTTCCGAACCCCTGGTTGAGTGAGAGGCAAGGCGATGGCTGCCTCTTCTGCTGCCGTCTTGTCTTGGGTCTTGAGTGAGGCAAACGCAAGGAGGTTAGTTCTGGAGGTAGCCACGATGATGGCGTACTGCTGCTCTCGATGTTGGGAGGCGTCTGTGTAGACGACTTCATAATCCCCACCGAGGATGGGGTCGATGGCTTGAGCCCGTCCTTGTCGGCGACCCCCATCGTGTGAGGGGTTCGTATTTTTAAGCAAAGGGAGAATTTTTAGTTCTTGTCGCCAAGAGTCCGGGAGTACATCAAGCGGAGTTACATTCTGTGCTGGCCATAAATGAGTATTTGAATGTGGTCCTTGATGTGTCGTTTGGTGTGATGGCGGATGACAAGGAGCTGTGATTTCTTGCGTGAACACTGGAGGCCACAGACTTTATGACATTGGCGTACTAGAAGTGAGATGACATGCGTTGGTGTGAGTGTCCTTTAATTTTGTAATTTCTAGCACACCCGCGAGGCGCGCGCCGGGCCGCTAGACGGGCCGTGGGCGGAGCTCATAGCGGCGCGAGAGGTCGCGTGACGCCATCACGTGGCATTCAGCGAGAATGCAAGAGGTAAACCCGTATATGCACTCGGTGAGTACACCACCTCCCTTCCCCGTCTCCGCGTGGGCTCGTAGGTAAATCGGTAAGACAACGGGCTCTCGCTTTGGTACTCTATTAGTTCCAGGTTCGATTCCTGCCGGCGCCAGGCAATTCTTTTATTTGTTCGTGGGAGTTTGCTGTTGACACCAACGGTCGTGAAAGAACCCTTGGTGGGTAGAGGTAAAAAGCTTTGCTTTAAAATCTGCCGGAAAGGCACGTTCGTTTCCTCACAGCACCAGTACGATAATTCACTTGCGCATGCTGCTGTGATAACATTAAAATAAAGTGTTGCAATGCATGCAAGCGTTGTCATGAAACGTACTAAGAAAAGCCATGATAACGGTAAACACGACGCGGCAGCCCCTGCCTTGCGTGGGGTAGCGTGCCTGTAAAGCCAACTATAGAAGTGCAGCAAGAACTATATTTTTAACTCCATGTAGTGATGCTGACGCTGTCCCGATAAACTCTGCAATACTCACTCCAACTTCGCACGCCGTAAAATATTCAAATGTCTATACGTTTTGTACGTATGGTTTCGTAACCCAGAGCTACCTATCTGCTTCGTTATGGGCACTCTATCAACCGTTCAATATATTTTCTCGAAGAGCGGAGACTCGTCGCCGACTGTGATGGTATGGGTGACTGTAGCTGTTTGAGCGTTTGTTTATTCACCGCGATATTGCATTCAAGAAATTAAGCGAAATACAAATTTTCGGTGTCGCAGATACTTACGTTATAATGAGTTCGTTTGAATTCCAGGAAATGGTCATTTAAATGTCAGAGAATTTTAAAAATGATCCACACCGGTAAGGCCAATTGCAACCCCTCCATCGTCAAAGACGTCTGCGATCATGCAAGGATAACATTAAAAGGACCCTGCAACATTTTTTGTGCAGTGCAAGTAAGCCTGCGCGACGTTTAGATTACAGAGCGAGGAATACCTGAGCCAAATATTACACGTGCACGTGAAGCGGTGAGCGCGCGAATCGCTGTGAAAGGCGCAGAAAAACCAACCGCGCTGTCTTCAATTCTCCTCATTATGCACCCCTGGCATGGCCTAAACGACGTCACTTTGGGGCATGGCTGTTCTATTCGCTGTCACTGGTCGACTTCGCGGCCTATTTCTCGCATTTCCTGTGACAATTCGCCGTCGTCGGCGCTGTGTTCCACCCTCTTCTATGCCTGAACCTGTATGCATAGTTTGGTGTTTTTGTGTTGTGAGTGCGCGCGGAGTTTGAGTGACGTACTCAATACTCCTTTCAACGAGGCCGCTCGACAACAAACGTTTATTGCTTCAAAAACGCCCTAACAACCTGAGCGCGCACTTGCGAGCAGGCAGCCACGCCTGGTTTTTTGTGCCACCAGACCGGAAATTGACCCCTCCACGTTGCGGAGAAAACTCCCCGGCATGTGATATATCGAAGGACACCGAAGAGAACGCCGCTACGAGAGAGCGCGCAGCTTTCGACGCGTTGTCAGCGATGGAGTTGAGAGGGAATAATTATGCGCGATTTCTCATCGCGCTTAGTTTCGGTGATAGTGAACGGATTTTCATAATTCTTGCGGGAGGCAATTGCTGGGAAAATAGACTATACCCCAAAATACATTCCGAGTAGTCGATGGTAAGTGTTGCAGGGTCCCTTTAATTCGAGGCCTCGTTTGTGTGTTGGTACTTAATGCGAGCATGACTTCCCCAAAAGCCACGGGTGCTTGTATTTGCGGAACATTGCTGTTGTTGTGGGGCCCTTAAATATACACTGGTCTCGTCGTCCGCCGCCCAAGGAAAAAGCGGCCGTGAACGGCGGGGCTTTAGTTGTGACAGAGGCCAAGGATGGCCATCGGGGCTTCACTATAAGGTCCCTGGCCTTACCGTCTGCCTGTAGCGATAGGGGCCGCCATGCGTTGAGGTTGGAACTGGCTCTGACAGTCGCAGTGCGGCCCTTCTGTCCCCCCGAGGTTCCCCAGCTTCTCAAGATAGAGAAAAATACAGAAAAACAAATCTGTCAGGCCTTACTCTCAAGGGTGCTTTCCCCGCGCACGACCCTCGTTCATCTAAACCACGCATTTTGCCCAATATGACTCACCGTATTCTTCAGTCACCTTGCAGGTGGCTTCGGTGTCTGCTGCCGCCGCCGCTGTGTTGCGCGCGGTTCTGACAGGCAGAGATCGTCGGTTCCCTTTCCTTCACCCATCAGTTGCCGGCGGTTCCACTTTTTCCGCCGCCAATTACTGCAGACCACCCCCTGCTTCCCCCGCCACAGCATGAAGAGTTCATCATTCTTGCTGCGTTGAAGTCTGCGCGGTTTTCCACCTGGGAGAAGGAGGATAAACATCGTTATCGTTGTCTTAAGGAGGTGAAGTCTTCAGTCCAGGTCACATATACCTTGCCAGGCACTGCAGCCCGCTCCACCAGTTGAAGCTGCTCGGACAAGCATAAGCTGGACAGGGCACCCCTCCGTAGGTCGGGAGATTTGAACCGCTACTGTTTGATCGGATTAGGTGTGTGGAGAGGGAGTTTGCTTTTCCGGGGGAGAACAACACGACCGGCGAATTATTCTCTGCTAGGTGACATCGGCGGCATGTCGCCACGCATTTGAGTGTCAGGCAATTCATGGCAAGTGACTGCAATATTAAATTACTGAATTAATTAAAAATAACAGACAGGGCCAAACAGTGGGGCAAGTCTGCGGCCTTTCATTCCCACAACAATTGCGCGTGTACGCCAGCCGAAACTATTCTGCAAAAATATGAGATAATTGGATTTGCTCTTACAGTGCTAACAGGCATTCTAAACAAACCAACAAAGAAAACCTTACCCTGGATTTATCTGTGCCGACAAGGTTTTCCCGCGGCGCGGCGTGTATCCAATCGTCGAGCAGTTTTTCATTCGCCGGCAACTTGAACGCATTGACTTCAGTATCCACAGCGTAGATGCCGCGGCAGCATGTTGCACAACGCTCGACCGGCAATGTCTGCGCAGGTCGCCCGTATTTCTGCTCTGCAGCTCACGAGAACACTCACAGGACGCGCCAAACACGGCCAGGGGAGAAAAGATGCGCGTTGGGACTGACCGATTACGGCAAGCAGCGAGGTCATTCTTCAGCCGTTCGTGTAATGCTGAGACGTCTCGGTGGCAGTTGCGGGGAGCGGAGCCGCCGCCTCCTTGCTTCCCGGCTGGTGTTGCTTCCAGCCTTGAAAGCGGTTGGGGGAGAACTCGTCAGCCTGGCGGCTGTGGACCCCCAACCTGCCCAGCGTTGAACCTGCCCACTGCTTTTTCATCTCGCCGCTAGCGAACTGGCGACGACGGGCAAGGCTGTCCGGCGGCATCGCTCCTTGGTACGCACGTAGGGTGCAAAGATATTTTACGGGGATTGCACGGAGCCACGCGCCGAAAAGCGCCATTGCCGCGCAAGTGCGGTTGTACAAGGGCTCCCTTCCTGACCTCTTTTGTCGTCAGAAACACGCGTTTGCAAACTTCTACAGCGAAGCTTGTTTTCCGCGTCAAGTAAAAAAACATGCACCCTGCCCTGAAAGGCAAAACAAAATCAAAACAAAAATGGAGGGAGTAGAGTATAAATGCGTTCCTGCGTTCCAGGAAACAATCCATCTTGCACAGGGACAAGTTGACCCGCAAGATTAGCGAGGCACATAATATAAGAAATACGGGGGTGTGGTGCTTTAGTGTGCCTTCGATTCATTTACATTATACTGAGTTTGAATTTTTAAATCGCTCTCTAGCGTAAATATAAAACACGCGCCTTCATCCACAGAGTTTTTTGTTGCCTGTCACGTTTTGGAAATAATACGATGGGTTGTGACGTATGTATCATGTGGTCACAGGGGTTTAGGTTGTAGTACCCGCCGTGGTGGCTCAGTGGCTAAGGCGTTGTGCTGCTGAGCACGAGGACGTGGCTTCCATTCCCGGCAGCGGCGGCCGCTCTTCTGATGGAGGCGAAAAGCAAAAACGCCCGTGTGTACGAGATTTCGGCGCACATTAAAGATACCCAGGTGGTCAAAATTAATCCGGGGACCTACACTACGGCGCGCCTCATGTAGGCTGTGGTATTTAAATGTGTGTCTGTTCTAATAAAAAACTAGTTGTGAGTCAGCGCTGTGGTTTGTCGTCTCTCTTCTTAGTTTCCTTGTGTAAGTGCGCTACCTTCAAGGTGTTCCAAATCCAATACCAACTAGCCCAGTGGTCACTTCTTCTACAGTAATAAAGGGATACGGATTAATTTATATTAATTTATGCAGCCTAGGGTCCTTTGCTGTGCCCCGAGATCTTGACATCTGGTCGGTCTAGTTTTTCGCCTCCGTCAGAAGCACGGCCGTCAGGTCCCGCGTCAGGTCGAACCAACAGCTAGCGGGTGGCTAGCACATTTGTTTGACCCAAAACGACGAATGGAACCTCGAGGCGGTATTTAAGCACTTCCTCCTCCCTCGTTAAATAAATGTACAGTTAAACCTGGATGCAACGAACCTCTGTGTAGCGAATGACCTTGATTTAACGGAGTTTTTTTAATTCTTCATTGCAGCCTCGTTGAAACCCATGTGTTTGCGCCCTCTATGTGTAACGAATTAAGGCGTTGCGACGCTTAACCTTGGTGTAACGAATTCTCCACGCTAACGAGCCGTTGTTTTTTACACTTTGGCTAAAAAATCGTCTGGAGAAATGCACAAATTCAACGAATTTTGTCGGCATCGCAAACTACCGTGCATTTTTCCACGTGTGAGTGTAGTGTCGGGTAGGTGCTAGGCCTGCCTGTCGGCGTGTAGTCGCATGTCTCCACTGCTATCTGTGGTGTCATTTCGTCGGTGGTGACTTTTGTTGCCAGAAACGAAAAGTGTCGTCTTTGCAAGAAAAGCTCGAAATTTTAAATACGTACCGTCTCCTCCGGCGAGAAAGAAGAACATAGCCGCCCGGTACAGTATTTCAGCACGCTCTGACCAATTTTGTCCGCGGGGAAGGAGCGGTTCACGCGCCCTTTCAGCATAAGTCTGGTACTTGAAAGACGTTAAGGCACCAAAGAGTGCCAAAATGCAAAAGTGATACTTAGGTTACGAGTTTGAATACGGGGCTGGGTGACATTGCTTTTTTGGAGTGCGGCGTAGTGACTTAGCTCGCGGAAAAAAAAAAGGTGCAAATCCAGCAGTTTTTCACTGTGAAATAAATCCTTGAAGGGTGAGTTAACCGTCACTGATGTCTAACATTTTGGTTTTGTTTATGTTTCATTCATGTGAGCCAAAACTCGAAACCTGCATGCAACGAAAACCTCCATGCAACGAAAACCTGGATGTAACGAAAAATTGCGAATTTTCGTCAGCTTCGTTATATCCAGGTTTAACTGTGCACTCAACACGGCATACCAGAGCTGAAAACAGGGAGGTGATACTGCCGTCGGGTATACATCTAGCGAGCGCATAAATCGGCGTGTTCATTGTTTTTTTTTTTTTATCATTTAAATATGCGTAAGGAAGCCGCGATAGTAGTTTGTTGGCACTGGCCTTCCCAGCGCTGTCACCACTGTTGAAAATCAGCCATCCCGACGCTGTCGCCACTCTTGAGACTGGGCCCTCTCACCTCAGCCACCCCTGTTGCCACTGGCCATCCGAGCGCAGTCACCGGTGTAGCGACGTTGCCTTGCTCTGTCCGCTATCAACACGGGGCAGAGCAGAGCGACGAAGTTCTCTAGCCGACGAAAAGTTGAAGCAACGTTTATACACAGTATGTACAAGGGCAATAAAAGCGTTACATGGCTCGCACAGAGGCACAGAGGCCAATCGGTGCATCCGAAAAGTGCCGCCGATGAGTGCCGTGCTCGCTGTGCCTCCGGGCGGGTTTTATACCCCCGTGAGCGTGTGCATTTCTTCGTGCAAGCAAGAGCAAGAGAAAAGCAAGCGTGTGCATTTCTTCGTGCAATAATGTGTTGAAAAGAGCCTTCTTGAGTTTATTTTCTGCTCCTCCCGCAACCCGCAATGCTTTCGGCATTGTTCCAGGTTAGTAGCATGGGTTTTAGTTTGATTTCTACCTGCTTTTGTCGCGCTCGTGTAACATAATTTCCTTTGACTGCGAATGGT
Organism: Haemaphysalis longicornis; assembly: GCF_048455015.1. Classification (NCBI taxonomy): domain Eukaryota; kingdom Metazoa; phylum Arthropoda; class Arachnida; order Ixodida; family Ixodidae; genus Haemaphysalis; species Haemaphysalis longicornis. The sequence continues at coordinate 148,155,311 of NW_027526203.1, forward strand.
TGACGCACCAAAGATGTCGTACAAGTCGGGAAGCAGCTGCGCTGAAGGCAGTCGCATCATCGCTCATCGCAAGTGCGAACACCGCCTCATGATCTCATCGCGCGACGCGCGCCGTCGCGCGACGAGGCAAATCGCCAGAGGGAATGAGCCTTCAGGCAGGAAACACACGCCATCGTCACGCGAACGCCCCCTCACGTTTTCGCCAGCGTCGCGCAGACGAGCGTCTCGTGCAGGCACAGCATGCTGCCCCCCCCCCCCCTCCCCAACCGCACACTTTCGAGAGAAAGTGTTTATTAAACTGAAAATATTTACAAGGCGAAGTTTTGCCTTTCGACAGAGAGCACAGGTCGCACCGGGGGAGAAAATAGCATTGAAGAAGGAAAAAAAGGCAGTGAAAGGGCAATGGAAATTAAATATGACAACAGGCTATTAAAAGGCTATGTACAGACTATATAAATACATACGCAGGTTATATACAGACTATTTACATACACACACACGCACACAAAAGGGTTAACAGGGGGTGGATAGTGGGTGGGGTCTGGCTTCGACAGTTCATGGGCGGGTATTGAGGCCTGACTCGTCGAGGTACGAGAGGAGCATCCTGAAGGCCTTTCGGTGCAGCATGAAGGGTTCCCTAGGACGCAGGATGCCCTCTGCAGTTCTTGAGGGTAGCCCCAGCCGCCGGTACCCAGCCACTAGTTTGTTCCGAGCACCAGCGTACGCAGGGCAGGAGCAGAGGACGTAATCCAATGTCTCAGGGTCGGGGCAGTGGGCACAGGTGGGTGTGGCCTTGCGACCAGGCCTGTGGAGGCGTGCTGCTGTGCTGTAGCAGCCGGTGCGGAGCCGGAGGAGGAGGGACCGCTCTGTTTGGGATATCCCACTGGTGGGAAGGAGCCGCCGGGCCTCACCGGTGGCCACTCGTTTGCAGGGGTGGCGGGCGGCCACCTCTCGCCTGATAGCGCACCAGGGACGCGGAAACTGGAGCCATTTAGGAGTGGCGGGCTGCTTTCGCTAAATCGTCTGCAGCCTCGTTCCCCGGTATACCAACGAGGGCAAGAAGCCACTGCAGTGGGGTGTTGCAGCCTTGTCCCTGCAGGTCGCGCAGCTTGGCAACTCTAGGTGGCCACCTGGCCCGCGTGATGCAAATGCCTTCCTCAGGTGAAGTAGCGCCGGCCGGGAGTCGCAGAAGATGGTGGCCGCTGGTGGCGCTGGCGCCGCCACGGCGAACCGCTCTCCCTTCACAATTTCGCGAGTCTCCCTCTCTGCTTTCTTTCACTATTCGGTCTTGCCATCTTTCACCCGGTATTTTCACTGTTCGATCTTGCCATCGTTCACTCGATTACGACGTACGACGACGACGCGGCTCAGCCCAGAGACGGCCGCCAGAGGGCTGTGCCCTAAAAAAGACATCATATATATTTAAAATCTCAATTTTGCGCTACCGTGAAGCAATATGGGCAGGAGTGAGGCATAGAGGGAAGCAATAAAATCATAGGTATTGTGGTAATAACTGCACGCTGGCATTTAAGATACTATGGAGACGAACAATCTTATGCTGTTAAATGACCCCTTCGAAGCAGCGAGTATAGGATTGCACGCTTCCCAGAAAGACACCTCACCTTTGCGTCCCCGGGGCTAGAAACTACGTGGAAAACATTCGACACCACTTGGGGCAGTGATCACTTTCCAATATCAATTTTCCTTCGTGGTAAGCGAATCCGGATGACAAAAACGTTAGAATTGACGAACTGGACCTCCTTTCGTGAAATTCTCAACGAATCATCTCAAGGAGTTCTCAACGAAGCGCGCACACACAAACAAGTATACTTACAGGATCAATTCAACCTGAGAAGTGACCGCTTCGAACACAAATGGGATCCGCATCGTCGGAATTCTATCGCACGGAAGTTATTCCATTGCATTTTGCCGTAAATTGTTGGGGATGTTTCAGAACACTCTCCGTTTTGCAACACCGACTGCCGATTGTCCGTCAGGGCAGCTAACGGCATTGGTGCCGTTGCGTATGTTTTTTTGCCGTAAGTTGTCAGAATTTCACAGATCAGTGACCTTTATGGGTCTCGAACTGTACATTGGCTGTAGCTTTGACAAACAGAACATGTACTGTTCCATCGTAGCCGTAAACTGACAGAATTTGGCAGAACAATACCTGCCATGGACAAAAACAGGCGCTCTCTCTGCAACGCCGAGGAACAGAACATTCATGTTCCGCTCATTTTTTCCTCTAACTGGACGGTAGTTTTGTACACTAGAAAATGGCAGCGACGTCTCACAGCTGATCGAAGTGGAGAAAATGCCAAGGTATATAGTGTATACAGCGACGGGTTAGCGCATTACCGCCTCAAGAACGACAGCCTGTCCCTTCAATACCCGGAAGAGGCAAAGCGGCCACGCAAGGCACTATAGTAGACACAAATGTGCACTCGGTTGAGCACTAGGCCACAGTAGAAACTGCTGTATAAACCTCATACAAGGATTACGTCAAGGTTTCCTAGACTTCTCCCGTGCTCGTCGGCAATACAAGAGCTTGTCATGTGAACGCTCGGCTGGGGCTAGCCATCCAACGAACGCTGCATGCATACTAGGATTTGCTTCTCATAATCATTTGTCGCGTTTTTTTTTTATATTGGGTGTAATGACGTCCATTTATACGCTAGAATAATTTCTTGGTTGCGCCTGTGGTATGGGGTAGAACTTAAGAAAAGAAGCTGTCTTCTCCGTGTCACTGTAAGAGGAAAAAAAGGGTAAATTTGCTAAGCAAGCTAGAAGGCCAAATGCTAACCCCACGCAAACTGTTCACTGTTGGAACAAAGCCAGGGGGATACTCTCGCGCACAGTTTGCATCGACCGAACGGTGAGTATGCACATTATTGTTATAAAATTGACGTACACCATTTTGAAAGTTCAAATGTTTGAAAGAAATATTTCAGCCATTGCCCTTGGCTTGCAACTGGTATATAATAGGATCACAAAGAGCTTCCATGAAACAACCAACCACACTCACTAGCCATGATGGGCAGTCTAGAAATTGGGGGCTAAAAGTTGAATAAGTTGTTTATCTACTCCAGTATCCATCCTAACTGATCTGCGGTTATTAGCTTCCATGAAACAACCGACCACACTCACTAGCCATGATGGGCAGTCTAAAAATTGTGGACTAAAAGTTGAATAAGGTGTTTATCTTCTCCAGTATCCATCCTAACTGATCTGCGGTTATTAGCTTCACGCAGCGGCTCTCTAAGAGGTACAATGAACTTACTTTTCCCCTCGAATGCGCATGCCCGCGAAAAAAAGTTACGATGGTTGTAGTCAGTAATTATATATCTTGCACCATATGAACTACGAGCAATCAAACCACTGTGCTCTAACTTCTTGCTTTACTTGTATTTTCATTTAGTTAAAAAGGACCCGCCGCGGTGGCTCAGTGGCTAGGGCGTTGTGCTGCTGAGCACGAGGTCGCGGGTTCGATTCCCGGCCGCGACGGCCGCTTTTCTGATGGAGGCGAAAAGCAAAAACGCCTGTGTGTACGAGATTTCGTCGCACGTTAGAGATACACAGGTGGTCAAAATTAATCCGGAGCCCTCCACTACGGCGCGCCTCATCGCCTGCGTTGCGTCGGCGCGTTAAACCGCACAATTAATCATTTACTTTAGAAGGGTTGTAGTTGTACTTCCTTCCCACCCTGACCTCCTTTCATACTCTGGTGAAGGCTTCGGGCCCAAGAAGACAGCTCGTGTGGCTTTTTTTGTTGTTTTTTTATACACTTTTCTTTTGCAGGCACATTTCGTATGTTAAGGCTGTTGGTGCCGCTTCATTGTTTCTCAAACATCAGATCAAAAACGGGACAAAACGTTTTCTGTATTTCGAATTTCTCATCTGCGGGGACTTTCACGGCACCAACTTTAATTGGAGATGCTTTATACTCACCGCTTGGAAACCCACTCTGTATCGGTCGCAATATCTACAACATTATTTGATCGCATTATCCTCTGAAATTCAGTGAAGAGAGCGCGACTACTACTATGATAAAATTTTCTTTCTGAAGGAAAGCGTACACTATATACGTCTATATTCACAGGAAGCTGCCGAGCGCCATACTCCCCAACAGTGCGCTCTGATTAGGCTCTAGCTACAGCCACAAAGGGCGTGCATTGAGTGGAGGAAGAGGGGCTTCGTGACGCGGATGAACGCACGCACGCACGGACAACGATGTCGCTAGAGGAGCCCGGCATGATCCTTCCACTTCGTGACTCGAAGTTCCGTTCTGTTTCAAAAAATTCAAGAACACCGACTATCATTTCGACGCAGGCGACGCACACTCGTCCTCCTTCCCAATGCGGCCCTCAAGTAAAGGACCGGGTGGCCCTGCCCCCCGTGTGGTCTTTTTTTCCGGAGAGCGGATCCGGCTTGCAAAAAAGGTCAAGCCATTGAAGTGTCGTCTCTAGTGTGAAGCACGCTTACAGCGTTCCTCCATTAGGCAGGAGTGGGTTGATTCCTTTCATCCCTTGACGAGGAGCGCCACAGTATGTGCGAGTATTGCCCCTTTCCCGTAGAGCCAAAAAATATTTAAAATTCTCAGAAGCATCACCAGCGGAAGCTTGTCGACCTTCACTAGGCCTCAGCCGCAGGGTACATCGAGCGGGAAAAGTTGCGGGGCCTGGGAGGGACCGTGCATGCATCCGCAGCAGAGGCCACCGACGCGGCTTTCAGCCAGATAGACAAACCTGGAGGCCCCGCCGCAGCGTTCCCTCCTTCAGAAACTTCTCAAAAATATACAGGACAAGCCTTCAGCGCTCGCCCTGTGTTTTAGATGCTCGGTGCTATGTCCGGCGTCCGTCCGGTGTCCGCACCTTCCCCCTACACTAAAAAAAAAGAAATAGTTAGCGGCGCCCGGTTTCGATCCCACGACTCTTCGGCCGCAACGGGAGGTACGCGGCGCTCTTCCCACTGTGCTACAAAACCGAGACAGGAGCAAGTGCTACGAATGCGCCTTATGTCCTTGACTCATTCAAATTACGTCAAGAAGCTACTGATACAACGAAGGCACGCGAAGCTGAACGTCAATAGAAACGACGAACTGAAAACGTTAGAGGAGGATGTTAGCGTCTCTTGCTCGGGGGATGTCCCGCGTCCGTGCCCCGTCCGCAGCGCCTCTGATGATGATTGTGGCAGGATGCCTCTAGGGACTGGCCAACCAAAGAATCCATCACGAGATAGCTTCGCGGTCAGCCACCGTCGTCATCTTCCCGTAGGGGAACCGCTGAAGAAGAAGAAGGAGAAGACAAAGCTGCGAAGGCGAGGGCGTGTACGTTGCTCTCAGCCGGTGCACCAACGTCAACAACCCTTACCTCACCAACGCTGACGGAGACTACCGATTCTACCACAGAGACGACAACATCGACAAGAACACGATGGACGAGTTTCGGCGCCTCGAGCACCACCGCCTACACACCGTAACACAACTGTACTTGCGTGCCTTTGCCACCGGTGTGGACCCGGACGTGGAATTCCCTCTGGCGCTACTAAACACCAGATCACTCAACATAACGGCAACACGCCAGCTGCGCGATAAGCGCGCATGCGCGCCTCGTCTCTCATCTCCTGCTCTCCACTCCATCTGCTCTATATAATGAACCCGGTCCGTGCGCCGCTTCCTCAGTTGCTGCTTCGGTTGAGACACGCTGCACAGTCCGATGAGCTGAATGGACGCCAACAATTCTGCTTGGCATCACCACATAGTTCCCTTCGGGGAGATTGTGTAATTTTTTTCATCTTCTGTCTACATTAGAAGCCCCACTGTTTTGCCACCACACTCACCAACTCGTTTCTGCAGCGTTCCTAGTGAGGTCGATGGGAATGGCAATGGTGAAGACGGGCACAGTGTTGCAGAGGCGTACAATGTACCGGATCGCGCGGGTGCCGGGTGTCCGCGAAGTTAAAGGGGTTGTGAAGAGAAAATGCATTTGTCTTCGCCTGATTTTGCCTGCTTGAACGGCCTTTTAAGAACATAAATCCCAAATATGTTCAAAATTCACTGCTTCGCAAATTTAGAAGGCGCCTTTGAGAGAGAGAGAGAGAGAGAGAGAGAGAGAGAGAGAGAGAGAGAGAGAGAGAGAGAGAGAGAGAGAGAGAGAGAGAGAGAGAGAGAGCGATAAAACACTTTATTGGCTGAGGAAGCGACCAAGGAGAATTGAAGTCCTTATGTTGGCGACGGGTAAGGCCTGAGCGTCCACCCCACCAGGACGTCTTCTTCTTAAGTTAGGTGGGCGAGCTCGTGGTGACCGTAGGCCGGTGCCTTTCGGCGACCTCTTCTGCCCTCTTGACCAGGCGTACCTGTAGGTCCGGGTCGGGGCTGCGAAGCGAGGCCTCCCACCTCTCCTCAGAAGGGATGATGTGGGCCAGGTTGGCATGAGCGCCACATAAGGGGCACGCCGAGGTTGGGTAAAGTCTGGGGTGGATATGCGTCATTACGGCCGGACTGGGGAATTTTCGTTTTGACGCGCATCGCAAGCGACCATGCGTGCGTCGTCGGTCGGCAGCGCAACTAGCAGTGACGTCACGTCAAGTATATTAGAGTTCAACGCGTTCAACCTTCTGTGTGCATATTGTTCTGCAAAGCTTCAAACCGCATATTCTAAAAATAATGCATTTTTTATTCGTTGCCAAAAGCAGTTTTCTATCCACGTGAGCGGTGTCGTGACCGCTTCAGTTGTCTGGCAACCATTGCAGCAGAACTCAGAACCACTGGCTGTTTGTACAGTTCGTAGCCAGTTTCCCTGATGAATTTCACGTTGTTTAGTCGAATGGACCTTTTTCCAGTAGCGATCTGCGCATGCGCGGGCGCTGGTCCGCCATTCTTGGCAGGCGCCTCGGGCAAAATAAACAAAAGCGCGCCCCTCGGTTTTCTGCTTAGGGAGCGACTATAATCTGCAAGTTTTCTTTTTTTTTTTTTCTCTTTGGACTCCTCGTGGTGGGTTCATACGGGCATACAATAATGGCTTTCTAAGAAAAGGGGCGAACACGCTTGGGACTGACCACGCTGCCAGCACATGGCTGCCAGTGAGGGGGTTACGAAAAAAAAAAAAAAAACGAAGGGGGTGGGGGGGGCGGTTCGAACACGGCAGATTACTCACGAGAACGTTCGCCTGCTACTGTGACATTCATGTGAAAGGTGCGGGTGACGGGTCAGTGCGGGAGGGTCTACAGGACCAGGAATTTTGTGCACGAGTTCTCCGAAAGCCAAACTTTCTTGGGGGTGTGCCTTACTGCCATTTTTAATTCGCCGTGGCGGCCGCTAGAGGGACCGGTACTGGAAAAAGGTCCATTCTCTTCGGAATCTTACCTTTTTTTGTATGAAATGGCACCAAATCGCTCGGGCAAAAATAAAAAAAAAAGAAGTGCACCGTGTGCGATTTGAACTTGCGGCCTCCGGGACAGCTTAACGTTAGCCAGCCTAGTCGGACACTTTATCCGCTACACTATCGACGTGGGAAGCGCACGCAGTGAAAAACTGCTGCATAAAAGCCGCTTTACATGTGCAACCCAGCACTCGGTCGTGTTTTCATAAATTCTGATCAACCCACAGCATTAATCGCTAACTTACTGTTGAACGCTTCTGCAGTAAGCCAAAGGGGAGCGTATACAATCAACGAAACAGCGTTAACAGCATTGTTTATTGGGGGAAACAGGAAAGCAATCGAACTGCATGATGGTGGTGACTCCGCGACTCGGCGCTGTATCGCTGGTTCTCGCTAGTTATTTTTGCGCTTGATGAGCAAATGATGGATGAGTTTTAAGTTCCGACAACTCCAAGTTCCTCCGATAAACGTGTTTATGTAATACATTCTCATTTTAAGCGTGCGGTCATTTATCTCGTCAGGTCAGAAGTTTCACGTTCGCGCAACCCACATTACGGGCTACGTGAGACAGACGTCGGCAAACTTGTGCAAGAATATCGGCTAGCAAAACGACAGTTTTGACTCGTGCGAAACAGCGTAAACAGTTTACGAATGCCCAGTTTAGGTTCGCCACTCGCCCGCGTTGTTGACTGAAAGTTCGACCATGTTGATCAGTCGTATCAGAGATTAGACATCTCCCGTTCAGTTGCAGGGCGAGTTTCGTCATGGCGCCGATGTTGTAGCTTTATCTGACCCTTTGCAAGCCCGCTCTATGCCGACATATTGTGCAGACGAGGGAGAACTGTGACTGGCTTCTTACTGACTTACTGAAACGTCACTTCACGTGCTGAGGAGGATAGCCTCAATGAAACCGTAACTGCATTTGTTTACCTATTTGCCGATATCGGGCAACGCAACGGGTAAGCATTGTTTGCTTATCAAGGATCGACGGTTATAAGCGCGCAGACAACACAATTTTTTTGAAAATCTCTTCACGACCCCTTTAAGAGCTGTTGCCCCTCCAGACGAAATTTGACGCGGAGTCGGCCGCTGCCGACGTGTCCCCGAAGGCAGCCCAGCAGAAGGTCAGACAGACGAGCGCGAGCCGGCGCCCCCGTCATCAACAGCTCCTTCGTCGAACCACGCGACAGGTTCGCGTGCCCCCGCTTTTCATCGGAAGTGGCGTGCAACGTTGGTGGCGTGGGCGGCGGAGGCGGGAGCCAAAGCAACCCTCGAATAAAGGTAGGGGCAAGGAGGGTGTGCGCGGAGGGACTGCGGAGGAGGGACGCCCTCCCCATACCAAAGGGAGAAAGGGCACCGCTCCTTGCGGAGACAAGGCGCCGTCTCGACGTTCTCATTCGTTTTGGAGGCCGCGGGAGAGGCTGCACTCGGGCCGTGTCCGCGCGTGATAATGCGAATCACGACAGCGAACGACACCATCAAAGCTGTCTCATGAGGCGCCTAACAGTCTCGAACTGTGGAATCAATGGACTTAGCTCCACCGTCTGAATGTGCGCCTCCCAGCCCGGATCGAGCAGAACGCCATCGCACTCAGAGGACTTCTGTGGAAGATCCATTTGTTCCAAGCCCCCTCCAGTCCTCCAGCCTGTCCACCCACCTGCGTTGGGGTCTACGCTGGAAAGTCGGTAAGTGCGATTATTTAGGCGAAGCAGCGATTCTGTCTGCTGATTGTCGGAAGCAACGAGCGCCAAGCTGATCGCGTTTGCGAAAGGGCTGGAAAAAATGAGCTGCAGAAGTCGCGTACGCTCAAATGCGGTCGGGACGTACTTTCGTTAAATGACTCTCTATAAATAATATGTAATTGCAGTGAATAAAGTAATATAACATCCCGAGCTTAAGCGCTCCAAATTTATGAGTCCAAACATTTTCAGGACTTATTGCCGGGGCGTTCTTGCACGACAAACACGTCATCTTGTAAAATTAAATACAAGGTTGAGAATAGGTCTCTCAGCGTATTGCTCAAGGAATGTGAACCTGGTATTAACTGGCTCAAGCACGTAGATAGTAGCAGCCGAGAGACCGTCAAGTCACCTCTTTTCCAGCGGAATTATTCAATAGCATTGCGAACATTACCTTCCGCAACTCTTTGGAGCCCTACATAACTCTGCATGTGAACACCGCTTGGGTGCCAACAACGAAACAGAACGTCGTTTTTCAATGGTGGGCCTGATCCGGTTTACAAAACAAATGGTGAAAGGGTAAATAAAAGGGTGAAAGGGATTCAATATTGAAAGGGTAGAGCCAGGGCCGACCTCTGTGAAAAAAAAAAAAGCTTTCCGTTACAGGAGCCAATAAAAACGCACTCTGATTCCTAGAACACCGTAATCATCGTCATCGTGGCTGACGGCCTTGGGACGGGTCTAGGTCTTTTCGGTGCAGGGCGGTTCGGTACGAATTCGAGCGAGCGTTGGAGGCAGCGAAATTCGCGTGCGTTTGTAACATGGGAGCAGCACGCGAGCAAATACAACCTGTTTATTACAACTGTTGTTGCTCGTATTTCTGCGTTATTTTAGGCCAATAAAAATTTATGCGGCATTGAGAAAAAAGGCCTACCTATTTGCGTAACCGTAGCCAGAAAACGTATAGGTTGTTCATTACTTCGTTTCTTTAGCGACAGTATCACCGTGTATTTTCTCTCGTTTTTTTGTCAAAAATCAGCGACAGTAACTTCTTTCACGTTCCAGAAACTACAATAACAGCTGCGTAGTTAAGCGCCACCGCAGTGGCAAAGGAATATGTCTTTCTCGCGTAATGAAGAAATTGAAATATCTTGACATTCGTATTTGTGGGCGTTGCTTTCTCTTGATAACGTAATGCACATACCACGCCACTATCAATTCATTACCGGAGGCACCTGTTATACCTTCCGTCCCGGCCTTATCGTCGTTAGCAGTTACTATGCCGGATTTACTGTGTTTTTGAATTGGAAGTTGAAAAGGTTCTTGTATAATATTCAAAGCTGTCTGCAATGTTCTCTGCATCCTGCATAGATATATTTTTTGCCAGGACTGTTCGCTGGGGATTTTCAGCGTTGTGCCGGAAATTATAGTTATCACAATTTCGTAGGGTTTTATTCCTATCAGTGATATATGGCACCTGCAGCTCCCCACTATCAGTATTTTTTAAAGACGATAGTCTTTCTTGGGCTCATTAAACGCGGAAATTTTGGCCTCCCTGTATGTCTGTTTTTCTGCCTGTCTGTCTGCCCCTCGATTCAGCCGCCCGGCCAAAGTTAATGCAGAGGTTGAACGGTATACGTTGTTACGAATCGGCCAACGCCGCCGTATTTTCCCGCACCACTCCACGGCTGGGCGGCGAAGCCACCACGTGCGCCTTTCTGCCGTCAGGCGCTAGCGTGTCGGTGAATCATACTTTCTTGTCTCGACATGCAGGGCCAGACGCCTCGCTTTGCAAAGCGCCTCCGGCGATTGCCAGCGGCACGCCCAGGCATGCTTCACGGACGTGCGCCCCACAACCGTCAGGTGCCAGCACGTCGGTGAGTCATACATTCACGCCTCGACATGCCCGGCCCAGTCGCCTCGCTTTCAACGCGCTTCAAACTTCGACGGTTGCCGGCCCGGCAAGGCATCTCTCAGCATATTTTCAAGGACACTCTCTCCCCTCTCTCGGACTCAACGTGCGCCGCCGAGGCTACCGATGACTCACGAACTGTGGAAAGAGCGTTGTGTGTGTCTGTGACGTTCGTGGCGTGTTGCTACTTGTTGGCGTTTTGACCGTTGCTGCTTTTGGGTATAAATAGAAGCAGCCCAAGCGCTCTAATTCATTCCTGTTTGAGCAGCGAATCCATGCGGTCGCTCTGCTCGAGTCCTGTATTGTAACCTCGCCCGTCGGGGCATTGTTTTTTTTTTTTTTGGCTTCAGCTCACCTCTCGCTATGAAGTAAACAGTTACGTTAGCCTACGGCTTTTGGACTTCTTCACGGCTGCAACAGCGGCTGGCCGCTCGCATCATACACGCTACCCCTCGTCTGTCGGAGGCCACGGAGATCGGATCGGGTGCCCCCGCCCGGTCGCAACAACTGGTGTCAGCGCTGGGATGACACGGTTGCAACAACGTTTATATACCCAGAGATATTTCTAAACAACTACCGTATTTACTCGCGTAATGTTCGCACCCCTGAAGTTCGTCGTCAGAATATGACTTTTTTTATTTCCCTCGCAATGATCGCACCCTGAACTTGCCGCAGCCATATGTCGTTGTGTGCCAAGTCCAGACGACGATGGTCCTGCGGGGACCAACTTTTTCACACAACTGCGCCAGCCTAGGCAGGAGCTCAAACCCTGTAGGCTAACATTGCGTTTGTTAACTGAAGCAGTGGTAATAATCGATCGCTAGAAAAAAAAAGAAATAAACCAGCTATTCATTTTCTGCCTATTGTTGCGCAACAGACATTTTCGGCAAGACCGCGGGGGGAAAGCGAGGGGATGGCCTGAGGGGGAAACTTCCTAGGACATAACAGCTGCCTAATAGCGCACCACGTGGAAAAGTACACGTGGCCTGTTCAACTCAACGACGAAGCGTACCTTATTGCGTTATGCGGAATGCACCATGCATGAATATGAGCGTTGCGTTATGCATATCCGATGGACGATGCGAGAAAGCAGGCAGGATTCTGCATGCATCGTTGTACAGCAAATAAAGTGCAGCAGTTTTCTTTTCTCTGGCATTTTATTTGTACACTTTTACAGGTATATTGTGGCACACACTTCAAGGGAGACGCACGAAGTTAATGGGCCATGTTTCGAACAACACCCCTAAGGAAGGTCATTGCTTGACGGTTCTTATACGACTCGGCCGAGGCCCTTAGTTGTTCCGCCACCTTACATACTTTTGGGCTGGTTTCTGCCGCTCCCCCATCTCCAGCTGCCCCAAGCGATGGAGCAGTGAGTCTTCTCGGTGCAGAACGTCAAGGAACCGCCAGAGGTTTGGGTGGCAACACTGCACGTGGGCTTGAAACCCGCTGTGCCAAGCCTCTGCGGTGTTAGTAGTCTTGATACCCGCTCTGAGCGCCGTTTGATGATGATGATTCCAGAGCTCGACTGGAAAGAGAGGCAGGCGCCGTCCTCGGCTTGTCGGCCTCCCAATGAAATTGTTTTCGAAATAGTCCATCCCTTGCTGAAGATCTCCACGCACCGTGCCTGAAAGTCTCAAATACGTGGTCCAATTCGGTGGGGGGCGCGATTGCTATAGCTGAGATCATTCGCGCTTGTAGGTTCAGCTCAGGATCGTTCACATACAATCCTTGGAGGCCCTCCTTCTGGGCGTGCCTATACACACTTTGAGACAGGTGAAAAAAACACCCCTTAAAATCCTTGTAGGCCCTCCTGGTCGCGCGTATACACACTTCGAGACAGGTGAACAAAACACCCCTTAACAGTGCAACTCGGGAAAACGCCCCCGAATGCGTTTATGGCGGCCTGCTCAAAGTCGACCACAACTGTGTCAGGCGAGCACAGGCCGTTGCAGTGCCTGTTCAGTGCCTCAAAAGCCTGCGTGTACGTCTGCTCTGTTTTCCTTGTCGTAAGGATATAGGCAGCTGGCAGCACACAGCCATGTACACAACAGTGGATCGTATGCACCTATTTCGGCGCACGTTAAAGATCCCCAGGTGGTCAAAATTAATCCGGAGCCCTCCACTACGGCGCGCCTCATCGCCTGCGTTGCGTCGGCGCGTTAAACCCTACAATCAATCAATCGATCGTATGCACCTGAAAAAAAAAGTTCCGGCGCAACCTTAAAAGTGCCGTCGGCGAACCACTGGCTGCTTGTCTTCAGTATATCCCCCAGCCTCTGCTGCTTATGTGTTTCAAAGCTGTGGAATTGAGGGGATACGGCCCGTTCGTCACATGGCGTTTCGTCATAGGCCGGTTTAGGAGGGTTAGTTTAGTTGTTTAGGAGGGCGTGGAGAGGCCTGTGCTACCTGCACTAGTGTATAACGCCTCGAAGCGCTGCTTTTTTTCTTTGGGGAAAGGGGTGAATGTAGAAGTCGGCGTGACCTGGACTGCTTTGAAGGGCTGATCGGTCAAGGGCATTGAGATTGGTACCTAGCTGGCATGGACAATGGTACTTTAAGTTACAGCTGTAGTCGGGCAGGGTGGTGGAGAGGTCTAGGTGACCACGTCGTGGCGTGACCTGCCCATATGTTTGAACCCTTTAAGCGCAGCTGAAGCTCTGTTCAGGGGGTGGGTTGCCAGGCCCGGGAGTTTTCCCCTTTTCTCCGAAACGTGGAGGGGTCTATTACTGGTTAGGTGCCACAAAAAAGCAGGCATGGCTGCCTGCTCGCAAGCGCACGCTCGGGCTGGTAGGGCATCTTTGAAGGAATAAATGTTTGTTGGCGATTGGTCTGGTTGAAAGGGAAGTATTGAGCTCATCACTCAAGCTCCGCGCGCACTCAAAACACAAAAGAAACGGCAAAACTGTGCCTGCAGGTTCAGGCATAGAAGAGGGTCGCACACAGCACCGACGGCAGCGGATCGTCACAGGAAATGCGAGAAATTAGCCGCGAAGTTGACCAGTGACAGCCGATCGGACAGCCGTGGCCCAAATGTCGTCGTATAGGCCATGCCACGGGTGCATAATGGGGAGAACTGAAGAGAGTGCGGTCGGTTTTTCCACGTCTTTCACAGCGATTTGCGCGCTCACCGCTTCACGTGCACGTGTAATATTTGGCTCAGGTATTCCTGGCAGTGTAATCTAAACGTCGCGCAGGTTTACTTGCAGTGCTGAAAGAGTGTTGCAGGGTCCCTTTAAAGGGACAGGAAGTCTACGGTCAAATCACGTGATCTATAAAAAAGAAGCATCAGGGTACAAAAGCGTGTCATGTGATATAAGTTTGAATCCAATTATAATATTAGCATAATTAGTCAGGTGTGACGGTATATTAACCTAACTTCTTCCGCAAAGAACTCAAGCACACTCGCCAATGGGCCATAGCCAAAAAAATTTTCGGGGGGGGGGGCAGGGGGGTATTATTTGAATTGAGAAGATTTGCCGAAATAAGCACTAAGTCTGGCTCCCGTCGTCCCTGCACTCGCCTATACCTTTCTGTAAAAGGCGACGAATAGCAGGCGGTAACATCACTTTTACGTTCCAAAACAAGCTCCTAATGCGAGTTTTCCGTGTGACGAATATTCCGGCAACAGGAGAATTCCTCGTACGAAATGCCCTATGACGAGTTGGTATTCCTGACCAGTTTACCTGTGACGAGTTTATTCGCGCAAACACATAAACATGTTTTTGCTTGTCTTGCTGGAGCCTTTACGCTGCCAAAAATAACGGGAACCAAAGACAGTCACACGTCATGGTTAAATGAAAAGCAGACGATTGCTGCAGGTTGATTCACCACCGCATGCTGACTAGCCCCTTCGCCACGCCCCATAAAAAGCAAAGGTCAAAACAGGAAGGAGGTGGGAGAGGGGGGGGGACAGGCGGTAGCCAGGATTTTTTTTCGGGGGGGGGGGGGGGGCTAAGGTTGAACCGCCCGCTCGGGGGTTTATAAAGCGCGTTTCAGGTCTCTTATGCTAGTCACGTTGATTATTGTGGTTTTATTTTGCCGTGCGCAGTTGTAAGCTCAAATTTTAAGTTCAAATATCGCGCAGGTGATACTGGACGCAATGCACGCACGGGCACCTCGTCCGTGTGTACTTTGTGTGTACTGTGTGTACTTTGAGGAAAGAATGCCATCCACAACGAATCGGCGTAGGCTTTAAACACACATCTTTATTTCGTTGTTTTTGTGGAAACGAGTGAAGCAAAATAGCAAATATTTTGTGCGTACACGCCTTTTAGGCCCGTACATCAGCATCTACTCCAACGCTAATACAGCATATTGTCCATTGATATCGAGCGCAGGTGCCTCCCTACATGTGGGAGCTAAGAATAATATGCTTAAGAAGGTTTGTGGTACCAACAATAATTTCACGCAAATTTCATCCCGAAACGCGGCCAAATGGCAGCAATAAACCCGCACAACACCACTACCAGCACCAGGTTGCAAGACAGCTAGAAGATTTCTACAGGATTTAAGCACAGCTGTCCCGGCATTTTTATAACATTCATGGCACCGCTTATGTGGAAAAGCCACTAGGGGAAGGTGGCGGGCCAACGGCAAAAATAATGCAGTTTTTAAAAGATAAATAAAAGAATAAATACAATGCTATGAGATGTGTACCGAAAAGATATGACATGCAAGTTAAAAATTGAGGGCGAGATGTGTCCATCAACACCAATTAAGTGTGAGAAAAAACCTCTCACACCTTAAAACAGTTTGTGAAAGAATGTATACCGGGTGCTGTGTCACGGAAAAATACAAAATGCATGTACGAAAATGAAAGCGCAAATAAAGTAATTGAAATAGTTTGTTAGGAAAGGCGATGTCTCTCCGTAGAGAAAATGGCAGCATTTATACAAAAGAATGTGGAAGTGGTGGAATAGAAACAAGTAAAATGAGGCAGAATAAATAAAGCAAATATAGAAAACACGCAATCGAAAATAAAAAAGATCACAAGGCCTAAAGGATTTTCTGGTTTGGGGAATGGCAAGAACTCCGAAAGTTAGTTTTAAAGTATATACAGGTCCCTTGTTCTATTTAACGTATATACAAAGCCATCGTGGTATACAGAGCGGGAAGCTAGAGGACAAAGCCTAACTGTCGGGGAACCCTCGCGAAGCGATCGATGACATCAGAATGGCTGATGTTTACATCCCTGTGAGAGTAGAGAAGAACCAGGCCAACCAGCCTGTCCTCGGACATTTTCGAGCGCAAGCAGGTTTTGAGCCTTCTCAGACTGGAGAATCACCTTTCTGCTGTGGCAGTTGGTGGGAGCGTTCCCAATATTAGCATCAACTTATGGATGTTCGGGCAAAATATGCTGTCGCAGAGAGGAAGAGCACCAAGAGCAGAGCTTGGGCGTAAGCTCGACTCTGTTGCCTCCCACTTCGTCCACCAGAGCCTGAAATCACCCATTGATGCACTCCCATCCACATTTTTGGCGAACACAATTAAGAATCAGTTCCTTTGCTTGCTTGAGGCGGACATCAAGCGCTGGAGTAACTGCTGCGGGGATCAGCACACTAAATCTCCCTATTAACTGCCTGTGCGTCTCAAATCGCTGGTTTAGTTGAGAAAGTATGAAATCAATGAAGGATAGGTAGAGAGACTTGCGGAAGTAGACCGCTTTCCGCGGGAGCATTTCCACGATGTCGTTGGTGGCTGCTAAGACTTGGGTTTACTATCTCCACATTGTGTTGTTCGCCACATTCTCCAGCCTTCGCGAATACCTCCCCAAGGCAAGCCTCGGTATTTACTCGATAACCCTCAATAGTGCGTTGCACAACATCTATGTGTCCAATCGCCATGCACATGTCCGCGTTTTTTGCTTGGAGCCCCCTCGATAATGGGAGAGTCACTGCAAACACTTGCTCTGCGACATGGAGGCTCACAATCAATGACGGCGAAAGCAGTGCACACATCAGGTTGTTCGCCTCTGCTGCGTTCTCAGGGCATCCTGTCGACTTAATTTTTGCTAGCGCCGCAATGACCGAGTCAAACAGACTAACGAAAGACAGAAGTGCATCGTGTTTCTCTATCCAACGGGTCTCACACAAGCCAAGAAGCCGCGTTCGCCTACACCCAGAATGCATCTGAACAATCTGTTTGCTTAGCACGTTTGTTCGGCTTGGGGTCTTTCTAAAGAATTTCGCAGTTTCCTTAACCGTCTCGAAGCAATTCCTAATATCTGCAACAGAACAAGCAGAGCAAAGCACGAGGTTTAAACAGTGGCTTGCACAGTGCGTGTACAGCGCAGTCGGATACTTCTCGCGAACGGCGGTCTGCACCCCGTTTGCTTTCCCGGCCATCGAACTGGCGCCATCGTACCCCTGCCCGCGAAGGTTCATGTGAATACCGATGCTCACCAAAAATTTTACAATTTCTTCTGCGAGTTTCTGGCAGCTTTGGTCATGTATGGGAGCGCAAAGGCCCCCCCCCCCCCCCCCCAAAAAAAAAAAAAAAAAAACTTAACCTGGTTGTTTCCTTTGTCCAGGTAGCGGGCAGATATTGTAAGTTGTTCGATGCTTGCAACATCGGCCGTCTCATCTGCGAGTATGGAGAAGCAACCAGCGTCGTTAATTTTTGAGACGATGTTCTCCCTGATGAGGGTGCCGCAGATCCCAACAACCTCATTCTGAACTTCCGGGCTTTAGTAGGAGGCATTGCTTGAGCAGCTTTCGATATGCTCTTTAAGGCAGGCGTCACCACAACTACTCCGCATGCGTGGCAGGGCTCTATAAAGTTAGTGTAACCCTCGTTTTCTGATGGGACAGTGCTTAGATCTAGTGGCCCGCTGTCATTGTGGCCACGAAGAGACAGGCCTTGCCTTCCACAAAAGATTATTGGGTCGACGATAGGTGCCAGTCGCTTCCCGGTTTCCTTGACCTGAAACTTCCTGGCGTTATCGAGCTGGTCAGCTGCAGTAGGTGCACTACTCGAGAATGCTTTTATGAAGTCATCGGCTGCCGATTGGCTTTCTCGATGGTACCCCGTTTTCTGGTGGGAATCGAATATTTCGAGTGCATGTTTCCAGTCCGTGCAAGGTCTGGACACGAGCGCGCCAGCGGGCGCGTGCTTCCCTTTGCCAACTTCGGGGTTAGAAAAGATTGCACAAACACGGCAAAACGCGCGCTCACACACAGCGGAATAACTCAGCCATGGGTACTTTTCAAGCCACGTCAGTTGAAATTTCCGATTTTGTTTAGAGTCGCAGACGCTGTTGAAAGCGTAGTTTATACCAGGACGCCATGGGGATTTGAGCAGCTGGTGCCTTGTGACGTCGTCAATTTGGGTGCCACTTTCGTAGAGCCCAATGTCGAGCCTGCTGTACTCAGTTTTCCCTTGGTTTTCTGAAATAGTTAATTAACTTGACACCTTTGTATTGCTGGGTTCCAAATAATAAAACTTACTTTGAGGAGGCCTCTGATCTACATGAATGCGTGTACCATCCTGCGCGGGGCGGCCATCCCCTTCTAGTCTTGGTCGCGTTCCTGCATAAGGTATAGGAAGTCATCCAAAAGTTAAATATTGTATGCAGTATTGAAATACAAATGTAGCACAAAATAGTAACGCGAATACTGCGGCCTTCGACGGGGCTCTTGCTTTAGGCACGTTGGAAGTTTGTAGTGAGATTCGATTAAGGGACTATAATGAGGTATCACTATTCTGATTATAAATATTACAGAAGCACGTATTCCTTAGCGGACGCGTGTGCTATAATGGTTCAGCCGAGTACACAGCGCAGGTGGTAAAGATAAGCGATCAAGCATCACTTCACAGTGTTTGAGCTTGTGCACAGGGAACAGAAAAGCATTGCAGTTTTATTCAGTAATTCGGGAAATCAAAGTGACGTTGGTCCTCTCCTTGGTTGAGCGGAAAACAGGGGGATTGGGAAGCTGCGCAAAGCCAGGGGGAGTATCCGACGTGGGTCGATGCTCGAAAAGAGTCGGCGTTTCATTCCCCACTGGGAACCAAGAAACCATTCGTGAAGGCGCTGCACACTTTTCAAACGCTATAAACTACTGCATTTCAGCATGAGGCGAACTTCAGTGGCACGGGTAAGGTTGGCGACGATAGTGATGTTCAAACTGAAGCTTGATTTTAGGCTGCTGAAGATAAGACATGCGGAATCAGCTAATGGCGCGAAATTTACATACCTACAACAGACTTCGCCCAATACTGTTACTGAAGTGATGTTGGCTATTGTTTATGAATTACTCAATGTAGCCTATCAGCGTGAGGATGCCTTGTTAGTAGTCCCTCTTCTTATGTGCCCCTGGTCTCTTTTTGCGCTATGAAGCTTATGGATTACCAATGTACCAGAAAAATCATTTGGCTATTATACTATATGCAGCTGTAGATTAGGCACGCTCGCATCAGGGCGAGAGTGATGGCGCTAATCAGAAAGCCGTAGTCTGTGGCGCATTTTAGCCGACATTCATTTGTCACGCAGGACATGCATTGACAAAACGATAGTCTTTCGCCGGAAGCCTTCACAACAGCACTAAACAAGTTATGCATGTGTCGTTATTCTATCAATAGACTAAGTCAGCATACATAACTCAATAGTTACACATACAAATTCGCTCCTCTTCCATTGTCACAGTAGTGGAAGGGCTCCAAATTTTGCGACTCTTCATGTACTGATAGTAACGCTGTTCTGGTAAATTCTTAAAAACCATCTCTGACTTCGTAACTACAAAAACATTTAGGCATTTACATAATCAGTTTTAATGGTTTCTTCCCCGGAAGTTACCTATTCGCCAGATGACGGGCGTTTGTTTCAACAATTGTGCAGCAGGAAAAGCGGAGTATTCAGTAATCGTGATAGTCACGGCGACTGCATATCTATTTCATCTCTTTTGGTTATCAAGCGCAGTTAGGGTTACCAAACATCTTTCCCTAGTCCTATAGTTTTTGAAGTACAGAAACCTACGTGAATATTGGTGATCTGCAGCAAAGAGTCAAATCTCGATATAACGAATCCCGTTGGGCCACCAAAAACTGTTGTTTCGAAATGTCGTTGTAATGAAAAACTGGCGATTATAAGCCAGTGCTCAAGGGGTCGCGGGTTCGATTCCCGGCCGCGGCAGCCGCTTTTCAGATGCAGGCGAAAAGCAGAAACGCCCGTGTGTACGAGGTTTCAGCGCACGTTGAAGATCCCCAGGTGGTCAAAATTAATCCGGAGCCCTCCACTACGGCGCGCCTCACCGCCTGCGTTGCGTCGGCGCGTTAAACCGTACAGTCAATCGATCAAATAAACCTAGGAATGAAAATGACATACGTTAGCAGTAGACGCGTGTGCAGACAGTAAACTCCCAAATTAAAATGTTGCGACTTCAAAGCTACTTCGTTTGAAGACATCAGTTATTTTCTCGCGCGTGCAGCACGCGCGACCCATTAGGATTTCATCTACATATTCCACCTTGAGCAATACCTCATCGGGTACGTCATTACACCGAGCAATGAAAGTGCGGAATTTGTTCATGTGCACTTAGATATCAATGTTCGACACGATGTTATTTTCTGCGTTGGGTGAACTACTGTCGCCTTCCTTCGCGTTGTCATCGTCGCTAGTTGCGTTAATCTTTCGATCACACATTATACTCGGTTACAACTCAAGAACGGCACCACCTCATGTAGTGTATCACTCCGCCAAAGCGCCGGACTCGTGACGTTAGTGCGCGCGCGTTTTGAAAGAATTTGTTATGAATGCGTGATATCGTCTGCCTTGTCTCACGCAGTTTGTTTGTCGTCACTGGAGTCGTTTATAAGCATATTAAGTCCAACAAATCACGGGAACGGCTCACGCCATGTTCAAAATATTCCCAGTAACGCCCTACTTGCGCCGGGCGGAGAAACATCCGGCTACGGTGATAAGTCACAGCGGCAACTTCCGGTGCCGTTCTTAAGTTGTAACCGAGTATAGCTTAACAGAAAAATCAGGTACTACAAAGAAATACCTGCCCGCGCACGAGATTAGCGTCAAGAAAGACCGACCGGTGACCGTCACCCAACACAAGAGAGAAAACAGGCAAACGCGGCTAGGCCTGGTAGGCTGCTGCACATTAAACCACAGTTGTGTCGCGGCGCTATCTGGTGGCACTGGTCATGGTGGTCATAGAGTTAATACTACTGACTCTAGAGGAAAAGCTGCCCGGCCAGCCCGTGCATTGAAACCGTGCTACACCCGGGCGCAGACATGATGCCACCCTCACAGCGTTGCCCGCTGTCTTTTTGCCTACCAGAGTTGGCGGAAGTAGTGGGTATTCACCTAGTAACCAACGCATTCCATCATGGCAGCCACCGTTGCTGTGAGTGCGCCGTCAAAACTTTGATGTGCAGAAACGTTGTGTGAAGTTTTCCTGTGGTAGGTAGCGAACTTTTGTGCCATGCTGCTGCGTTAGATGCAGTTTTGCATTCTCCGCAACTGAGAGGGGTAGCGCGTAGATTAGCGGGTACTTCGTACGCTCGGAGAGGTAGCTTCGTCGCTTCCAAGTTGAGCGGACGTGTCTTTTCGTGCTCCTGTGCTTCGGAGGGGGTTCATTTCGGCGGCCCGTTGCAAGCGCGGGCTGTTGGTGGTGGCCCGGCTTTCCCTGTGCTGGTGTGGGCGGTCGAGTGCCAGCTCCCGCCCCCCCCCCCCCCCCCCCCCCCCCTGTACCCGTCTGTCGGCCGCACTCCTATCCAGCGAACTCCAAAGCGGTCGGGACCGCCGCAGACTTCGCTCTTCGTCGCACCAAGCTCTCCTCCGCGCTTCACCGTTCCCTTCGAGGTTTCTCGTCTCCCGTACGCAGCATCACGCCAGCCAACAGTGTTCGTGGTGTGTTGTGTGCGACGGAATCGACCACGGTGGAACTACTCTTTTCTACTCTTTCCTCCTCACCTTTCTAATCTTTACTTTTCTTTCTCCTATCCTATTTCCCCTACTATTCCCGCTTCCGGACTGTGTTAAGTGCAGGTAAGCTCCCATGAAAGCTTAATAATATCCCTAGTACATTTTCCTTCTTCCTTTAAAAAGAAATTACTTTCCCTTGATTGCTTTTTTCCCCTGATTTTTTTCCCGTATTCGCGCATGCGCTGTTTCTGTATATATCATCTTGTGTGTGGTAAAAGAGTTCAGTTGCTATGCAGCGCTAGTCCTGTGTAGTCTTTTCTTGGTTGTCCCGTCTGTACAGCGCTAATTTAACATGTTTCACACGCCTACCCCCCCCCCCCCCTGTATGAGTCAGCTGATAATTTATTGAGGTGCTCTTTTCAACTACTTGCTTTTCTAGCGAATGGAAGTTCGAACTGGACAACGCTTCCAAGAAATGCATGTAAATGGAAATCGTATTTGTGACTGCACTTTATGCTAAACAAACACGCTTTCTGTGCTTGTGCCTGTCTACGAGGCCCCTGCAGCACGTGTGCCAACTTTTTTCTCCAGTTGAAATGCTTTTAGGTAGTGGCTCTTGCATTAGCTTAGATTCAATAACCGTGAAATACCCAAGCCTAATATTACTATATTATGGGCATCATGAAACTCACTCAAGAGATTTTCCCTTTCCCGAAACACAATTAAGCTTCCATGTTGCGCCAAATATTTTCCCAAATATATTCCGATAATAATTGGCAGGGAGCAGCTTGAACGACGTTTTTTAGAATTTCTTAGAATGACGCCCGTTCGCTTTTCTGAATTAAAAGCCAAGCCGATGCACTGCATCCAAGAGTAACGCATTTTTTTATTAGGTGGGGTTTTGAAACAAATCATACGCGAACAGTGGTGATACAAAAGTTGCTTCTTTGTGTTACTTTATTAAGTTATTACTCTGATCAAGTTCATGCTCAAACAGTACATCACTCTTCGGCTGCGAGAGCAAGCCAAAAGAATTACAGAAAAGGCAAGGTGCGCATAGGTGCGAGCAATGCTCACGAAACAAATTTTATTTCACCACCAGTGATCACAGGCGGCCTTCACTTCACTACGCTTCTTTAAAGTGAAGTGAAGGCCGCCTGTGATCACTGGTGGTGAAATAAAATTTGTTTCGTGAGCATTGCTCGCACGTATGCGCCCCTTGCCTTTTCTGTAATTCTTTTGGCTTGCTCTCGCAGCCGAAGAGTGATGTACTGTTTGAGCATGAACTTGATCAGAGTAATAACGTGAACAGGATTTTCCCTGTAGTGCTCTGCTTGTTCCAACGACTTTGCATGCCTTGAACAAAACTGCCGAAAGGACGACAGAACAAGGCTGTCAACATTCGTCCTTTTTTCTTTGCCTGAGTTGCAACGCAGAATGTGTTCTGCCGTATGGAGCACATGATGCACAAGGGGTGATAGCATTATGAGGCCCCCATTATTTCTTATGAAGATCAGAATGCTGGTGACCTTATGCTCAATGAGCATTTCTGTGCAAGAAGTACAGCTTATGCGCTTGCACACAGCTCTTACAATAAACCCTCCAATGTACTGCACAATTTCGCTGCTGAAATTGCTAATACCATAGCCGAGGCTTGTGTAATCATGGTCGGCTACAGCATTAGCAGCAGCCAGCTGTGGTGACTGAGCTCCTTCGGGGTCATCCTCGTTGCTGTGAGCACGTTGAAGTGGAAGTGTGGAAATCCCACCAAGGTCTGGCATGACGTTGCCTGTTGCCGCCGGCTTGATGTCAGCATGAAGGAGGAGGCTGCGGTACGCGTAGCGGAACTGCAGGGCCGATGGGTTGTTATTCCATCCTCCTCTCTGACGGATGCAACTGAAAAACATTTCCAGGTGGTCTTGGCTGAGCCGGTATGTGCAGAGGTAACTGTTGGAAAAAAAGCAGAGTTTAATGCATTGCTGGATTCCGAAATGACTGCAATCAGGAATACACAGTAAGTTTCTCTACACAGTACAATGCTGAATGATAATAGTCTTATGTAAAGCAATTTGGCTAATATGCTATTTCTTGTACTGTTGAACTAAAAGCTACACTGCTAACGCTTGCACAAGGGTGATAAAAAAATTATGATGCTTTGGTTTTATATATTGTATTGTGGAACAGAAACTATAGACGTGCAATATTTTTCATTATGATCCCTTTACGTTTTATTTCACCTTTTTCAGCATCTAACAGGCATGCATTTCCATTCAAACAAATGCTGTCCTCACACAATCCTCATCAAGGCTTCCTTAAATCGCAGCCGGCTATGTTAGGCCAGTCTACAAAAACTGGCCCTTGTGGGTTGCAGGTGTTGACGCTTGCATGTGTCTACACATGCAAGCAACTACACAGAAATACAGGTACCACGAGAAACCCAACTCGTGTTTTTAGGTTGTGTTAGGTTAAGCATTAAGTGTTAAGGTTAAGTGTCAGGTTGAGTTTAAGGTTAAGCATTTAAAAGGCAGTGCCATTGTAATGAAAGGCAAGGGGCAATGTTAAAAAAGTAAGGCTTGTGTGTTTCTTTAGTAGTAAAACATAAAGGCATGATAATTTTTCCATTAGTCTCAATTACGGGAATAGTATGGGTTTACCTTTTTGGATTATTGGTATGGAACATGAGATTAATTTTCCAAAATACGACTGAGGTCAGGCTAGCATGGTAGCTTTTGTTGTACTGCTTGCAAGGAAGGTTAATTCTACCTTATAGCACCGTTACTGAGTGAGGATCATTGTGGGCGACGCCTGGTACAGTTATGTTCTAAAGCATTGGATGCAGTTGATAAGTTCTGAAATTTAATTTAAATCACATAAATCTTGTAATGCACTAAGCTTACACTTCAAGTTAAAATTGTTAACTCAGCATCACTGTGTACATTTAGCAGATATAATTTTTGTCAAAAGCAAATTTGTTTCTGATGCACTAAAACGTGCAACCAGCAGTAAACGGGAAGCTATGGGCATACCTGCACAAATCCGACTTCAATAGCCTGTCTGCAAGTTCAGCTACACTCTTCAGAGAGAAAGCAAGGCTGATTACAGACATTCTCCTCCCAGAGATGCAGACCAAGTCGCCACTTGGGAGGCGCAACATCATCAGCTTAGCCGACATCTCCAGCATGGTTTCCTTCTGTCTTTGGAAGGATGCAGGTCAAAGCGGAGCCTTTAGGTCCATTGATGTGGGGTTCTGGGAGTTCAGCAAGTCAAACGACCTGGAAAAAAATGCAATAGATTTTAAGTTGTATGTAAAGTTCACTTGAACTACAACGTACCGATCAACATCGGCGATGAACATGGCTGTTCCTGCACAACCCTCAAATTGCCTAAGCTCCAACCGTCGTGCCAGGTCGAGACTTTTGCTCACAGATGAGCTGAGCGTCTGCGCGGCAAGCTTGACCTTCATGATTTTCCGGTGATACTCAACATGGCCCCTTCTGAGCTTGTTTGCAGCACGAAGCCCTTCAGCCTCTTGGAGGTCTTGCAACCTCTCGATGTAGGCCCACTGAATGGCCTGTAAAATAAGATGTGGTGAGACACCGTGAAGCTATCAAAAATACACAAGTTACTTACTACGTAATACCTGCTGCGTAGGACTTTTTTGTCTCCAAGGAGATTGCGTAGCAGCTTCAAGCCATGAGCAGCATCAAAGATCAAGGAAATTCTTTGTGCTGGCTTGTCTGGATGAGCAAATGAAGTCTGGAAGGAGTCGCTATTGCTTTCATGGATGCGACACCCAAGCAGCTTGCCCATGGAAACATTTGCAGCAAGTGCATCACACACAACAGCGACAACATTCGCTGAACATTCAGTAAGTTGTGCAATGGCTTCGTGAAGAATGTTCTGTAGTGCTTCACCCCTGAGTCCATTGTTCAGAAAGTATGCAAAAGGTACCTTCCATCGGGCCGCCACACCAACAGCCATGAGCACAAGTGCGTCACCAGCTAGCCCAGTTTCATCTGTGTCCAGAGTACTCTGGCCATTTCCGAGATCCACGTACCCAATGAGTCGTCCACTTTTAAATGCAGAGCATTTCTTTAACTCACGATGTAACCCGGCGTTGTCGGCGTTGGCATGCCTCGGCGTCCGCAACAGCCGTTCCAGGTGCGCCCTCTCCCCCACTCCTCCTCGCCTGCTCTCCGCTGCTCCTCGCGTGTTCTCTTGCGTTCGTCGGCGGTCGCAGTTGATAAGCGCCCTCTCCCCCACTCCTCCTCGCCTGCTCTCCGCTGCTCCTCGCGTGTTCTCTTGCGCTCGTCGGCGGTCGCAGTTGATAAGCGATGGAAGCAAGACCTTCAACTAGTACCTCGACGCAATCCAACATCAGCGCCGAAGCACCAGTTCAAGACGTCGTACCATCGTCTTCGTCGACGGCGGCAGAAGACAAGGCGGCGAGGCGGCGGGCTCGCGACGCCGAGCGCAAACGTCGTAAGCGCGCTGCCGACGCCGAACTTCGTGCACGCGAAACCGCGGCCAGGCGTCAACGTCGACAAGCGGATCGCGAGCAGCGTGCACGAGAAGCAGCGGCCAGGCGTCAGCGTCGAGAAGCGGACCCTTCGAGTCGAGAGCAAGTCACAGCTTCGAAACGTCAGCGTCGGGCCGCGGACCCGGCTGTACGGCAACGAGAGGCGGCGGCGAGCAAGCGTCGTCGTCTGGAACCCGCCGTCGCGGAAGCCGTGGGCAACGTCAACGGGACTTTGGGGGTGCCGACGCGCGCTTCAACCCCACTATGCTCTGCATTTACACGTGTCCCTCGCGCGGGGGCATGCGCCGGAGGATTTTTTTGTATCAAGATCGCACTTTTTGCGTATGCTCATGCCGTCCAGCATGATGCAGCAGAGCTTCTCCCGTTCGCTTTTTCCCTCAAGGGTCTTTTTGATGTGGTCAAGGGCTTCTTTCGTGAATCCTGGCCAGGCATCAATAATTTTGAGCCAGGTGCGTATTGTTTGCTTGCTAGGCATGGGAAAAATACTAGAAACATACGTATATGCCCTGGGAGAATGGTAGTAAAGCGTGGAGGCAAACTTCCTGAATTTTTCGCTGTAGCGCCGTCGAGCTGGTGCTTTTCTGATGTTCGAGCCCCAGTTCTGTATGAGTTCATTAGGGAGCTCACCGAAGCCTTCCAAGGCCTGCTCTCCATCGGGAGAGATGAGCTGCTGTTTTTTTCATTTCCTTAAGAAGAGCTGTTAAGGTAATCAGCTTTTGCTTCTTCTCCTTCAGCCGCTTTCTTGTATAATAGAGCTTTTTCTTCATGACTCCAAGCTTCTTGCTCGTTTCCCGGAGCCTTGATTTGGGTGTCTGGGTGGAATGGTATTTGTGGTCAAGGGCAGACGGTGGCTTTTTACTTGATTTGCCTGGAGAGGATGCTACCTGTCATAAAAAACAGTAGCTTAACTTTGCAAAATTGGTTTCATTGTGGTTCACAACATACCTGAGCGGGAGTCTTGGGTGTTGCTCCACCTGAGGCACCCATGCAAGGGCTGTTTAGTTGACCTGGAGTGGAGTGTCGAGGCGTGGATGACTCCTGAGAGAGAAATAGGTAACCTGATGCTTTGGCATTCTCACTTAAAACACTGATCATGAACATTTGTGTTGAGTCTCGTGAAGAGTAGGCAGTCCTACACGACCAGTTGACCTTTGTGTAGTCGTGCCATTAGACAGTGTGTCAATTAACCAAGGGCAGCGTTCATTTCATTCACTATACACTACCTGCAAGCTCTTGCGTGGTGTTTTGGTTGGTGTAGGTCCTTCTGCAGCACTGGTGGGCCCACTTGTTGGTGTGTCCTGAGTCAGAGAGTCGGCGAGCTTAGTCTCTAGTGGCTAGGACACTTGTGTCTGCAGTCGATTCACTTTACCTGCGGGCGTTTGCGTAGTTTTCGCAGTGATGTGCACGGTTCTGCACAGCTTCCTGACCTAGGTGAAGGTGTACGAATGGGAATTTCCTGCAATACAAATTTTTAAAGCTTCGGGCTCACAATAACCAATTTAACCTACCTCCTGGCCTTTGCGTGGGGTCCTTCGGGATATAGCCTGTTCTGCAGTGTGGCCAGAGAGAAGCACAGGCCTGGGCCTCTGCGCTTCCTGCAACAAAAAAATATTCCAGGTCAGGCACAGGCATGAATTAGTGATTCCACCTACCTCCAAGCGTTTGCATGGGATAGTGCATGGAGTCCTTCGGGGTGTAGCTTGTTCCACAGTGTGGCCAGAGGGAAGCACAGGCATGGGGCTCTGCATTTCCTGCAGCAACACAATTTAAGCTTGAGCACAGGCATGAATTAGTCATTTCGCCTACCTCCGGGCGTTTGCGTGGGGTCCTGCGTGGCGTGGCCTGTTGTGAGGTGTGGCCAGAGTGAAGCACAGGTATTTCCTATAACATAGTCACTTAGCTGGGCACCTTTAATCTTGCTTATTGTTCCTTACCCGCTGGGCCTTGTGTGGGGTTTTAATTGGCACAGATGGCTCTCAATGGCTCGAGGTAGCTGCTGCAGGCTCCTACGATAAAATTGGTGAACTCATTTGCATTAAGGAATACTGTCTGCGATGGTAGAAAATTTAATGATAGCCGCAAAGGTTTTTGTGCCAAAAATTTATTTTAATACTGGCCTCTGTCCTCTTTTCCTGTAGGAAAATTGTTGGCACTGCATCTGGTTTCAGAGTTCGCTTGGTGTGGCCTTCGTAGTAGCAGGATGGTGCAAAATGTTTGGAACAGATCCTCGGGTGTACTTTCACTGGAGTCGTTGACATGCCAATAGCACTGATCCACCTCTTAAGCAGTGACTCATTGCTATAAGGAAAGCTGAAAATTGTTGATGGGTGAAGTATTCTATTAATATGGAATGCTTGGTGCCATCAAATAGATGTTTAGTGTACACCAACAAGCTCCATTCAACTACCCAATGTGAACCCCCCACTTTTCACTTTACGAAATAATTTAGCAGGCAACTGTGCACGTGCACATGGAAATGATTTAGAACAACTGAGCACTAGTGCGGTCTCCTTGTCCCATATAGGGACTGTGACATTAGTGCTGAATTTTTTAATATGCATGCAAAGGCATGCGGTTATTTCTACGAAGTCTAAGCATTGATCAATTTTATCCCAAGAGAAATAAATTCTGGTTGGTGAAAGCTGGTTTATGGACAAATTCCCAACTGGGCGCTGCTAGTCTCAGCTGAGACCAAACCAGCTGGCACCAGCTACCATTATTTCTAGGTCTGCGGCACAAACATCTAGCGGAAAGGTTTCTTTTTTACTTGGTAGGGCGCGCAAAAGTAAATTTTGTCTTTTATTATATATTTATCAATTCAACCTCTCACCGTTTTTTGCTCAGTCTGGTATATCACTAAGCTCAGTCCAGAGACTCGAACTGAGTGATATGCGCCCGGGCTTTCCGAAACGACTGCAAAGTTGCTGAAAAAGTTTGTGGCGTGCATAGCACTAGTGTGCTAATTAGGCCCTCCGTGGAGTTATTCGAAGGGGGTTAGCTGCTCAGTACCTCGGCTGCAAGCGGCGGGCGTTTTTAGTGATTTAGTGATAGAGCCCCCCCCCCCCCCTCTCCTTCAGAAAAATGTAGCGCCCGGTAACGATCGATCCCCTGCGGTATAAATTAATCCATATAGTCCCGGCCTCTACCACCTGAAACTTCGCTTCTCATAGTTTCTGCGCGCGTATACTTAAACCCGAAAAATAAAAATGGGGAAAAGGAAAAATGTCAACTTTCTCAGCCGAAGCGTGCGCTTTTCTTTTTTTTTTTTGCGAGGGGGGGGGGGGGTAGAGGGGTCATGTTGGTTTCACAGTGGTTGCATTTTTTTATCATTACATTACAAAACTACCGCAGCCAAGCATCATGCAGTTATGGGGAAATACCGAATGTCGACGGACATTTCTAATTAATAATTTCTAATTTCTAATTAATATAAATGCGCGTATGCATGTCAATCGATTTGCTTCGATGTAGTACTTTTCACGGAATACTACGATCATTTTCAAGGCGATGAGTGAAAAAATCGAAGCCATTTTACTCTATGAAGGAAGCCACATAAAATACACACATCACACTGGGTTAGAAAATGAAAGAATAAGCCAGTGGCAAAATTTGTAAATTTCAGAGATTGACGTTTCGGCTCCCGCACATGGTCATAATTAGTCACCTTCTATTTAATATGCATCTAGATCAGCTTGACTGCCTTGAGTTCGGGTCAGGGAATTGTACGCGCATTTATTTTAGGGACGGGATATACGTACAGCATTCTTGCGCTGCTGAGCACGAGGTCGCGGGTTCGATTCCCGGCCGCGGCGGCCGCTTTTCTGATGGAGGCGAAAAGCAAAAACGCCCGTGTGTACGAGATTTCGGCGCACGTTAAAGATCCCCGGGTGGTCAAAATTAATCCGGAGCCCTCCACTACGGCGCGCCTCATCGCCTGCGTTGCGTCGGCGCGTGAAACCCTACAATCAATCAAATCAATACGTACAGCATTCGCGGTAAAGTTGGCTTTGCCGCAAGGCGTTTTAGCTCGAGCTCGGGGAAATGCATGGAACCCTGCTATATAAATCTTTCACTAAACAATATGAGGCCCGCGGGAACTCGGTATGGTGCTATGTTCGTCTATAAGATGAATGTCATGATATAAAAACACTGGTCTATAATCGACCCAAAGGGAATTCGCATACAGTGTCGAATGTTGTACAGGTAATGTTAGGCATTTAATAACTCGCACTAAATATTTGGTATCTCTTGCAAAATTAACCACTATAATCTAACTAAAATACAGTAACTCTTATTTATAGGTGCGCTCAAATTCACTTACTTGTGAAGGGAGACGTCCCTGGTCGGCTTCGCCTTGCACACAATACACGTCGGGGCCATCGCAGCCCGGAGACGCGCATGCAGTGCGAGATGCTCTCTCTCACGGCGGGTGCAGAGTGAGCATTTCGGACCAAAACCGCAGGTATTTCACACCGAGGTGGTCCACGGTGAGAACGGAAGCAACCGCTTCCGTTCATTAGGTATGGCGCGCAGGGGTTCGGTTGTGAAGGACAAAATAATTTGCTTTCTACTGAACCTAGAGTGGACCATGCATGGGCCATCGGAGGGGCAGTGTATACACATATATGAAAAAATTTTACTTCGTAATTTTTCCCTCCATCGAGTTACGGAAATGTGTGTCATGAGGGGCATCAAGGGCAGCATATACGGTATGATTTTCAACAAATTCACATTACGTGTTTTAATGAAGCGGCGTCCATCACCCGAAATGTCGTACACATCTCCATCGTGAGATATATACAACAGAGCCTGTTGCCAAGAATCGAACACGCGTCCTCGTGCACAGCAGCGCAACAAAGCGGTGCTCTGAGCCATATACGGAAGAATTATGCATGCAAAATAGCACTTGAATACAATAAAAGTCAAGCAATTTTTTTTCGGTTGCATGTGGCTGCGTATGGGCGCAACAGATTAGAGAGTTTTAGCAGTACGTTCGTTACGTTCGTTACGTTGCTACCGGGTTTACCGGGACCCGACTGCGCATGCGCGCGTACGTACCGGGTTCTTTCCGTAGAGTGAGACGGAAAACGTGTTTTAGCACTCCGTAGCGTCGTACCGTTCGTTCCGTGTGACGGCTGATTAGCCGAGTAGTTGCAAAAATCCACACGCTAAAAATACGTAAATAAACAACGCAGTTTCTCCTAAAGCATTGCAAATCTAAAATAAATCTTACACAAAGTAAACAATCGTTGTTCCAATCAATGTAAGACAATTTGCGGTTACATTTATAATTTAGGAGACTGCTAGCGACGTGTTGCGGGGGCCTGTTACCTGCACTAGACTGCACGCTGCGTCGTGCGTGGGTCAGTGCGGTCTCAGTGGCTGTCCGTTCGATTTCTGTGCCTTCTGTTTTCAATTAGCCAAGACGTCCGCGTTGCTCGCAAGCTAACTGTGTTTTTGTTCGCCAACCATCTTCTGTTTTGCCTTTCCTGCTTTCGTGGAAAAGGGGCTCCCTCAACCGCAGCCATGCCTTACAGTGTGCTGCAAGACCCGCTGCTGCTCGATGCTCTCACGTGGCGCGAAATCGAGGACATTTATTTCCTCGCCTCGGAGCTCGAGCAGCCCGAGCCGCCATGCTACACTTCGCAGTACGGCCTGCTGGACATTGCGAGTATACGGGGGATGAAGTTCGTCGAACTCTTCCGCTTTGGCCGGGACGAAATCGACGAGCTTCGCACTTTGCTGAGAGTGCCGGATGAAGTCGTGAGCGCCCAACGCGTGACGGTGACCGGCATGGAGGCTCTCTGCATGACTCTGCGGCGCCTCGCGTACCCGAATAGGCTGTGCGAACTTGAAATGCAGTTCGGGCGCCACGGCACAGTTATATCAAGTGTCGTGAACAAGGTGCTCGCGCACATAGAATACTACTTCGCTCACTTACTGTCTGACATGACAAGTCATCAGTGGATGAATCCGTCGCGACTGCAAGAGTTTGCCGAGGTGAGAATTCATTGCGTTTGTGCACGGAGCGGACTTCTAATTAGCGGTCGTCTGTTTCAGGCCGTCCATGCGAGGGGTGCCCCACTCAGGAGTTGCTGGGGTTTTATTGACGGAACGGCGCGCCGTGTTTGCCGACCCACAGTGGACCAGCAAGAATACTTCTCGGGCCACAAACGCTGCATTGTGGTAAAGTACCAAGCCGTCATGTGCGCCAACGGCATCATCTGCCAGCTAGATGGGCCGTACAAAGGAAGGCGCCATGATGCTGGTGAGATAATTGCGACTATTACTCGGCTTAACGTTTTCATGCAATGCATATGTGGAAGGGGCCTGGAGTGTGTTGTGGAGAGGTTGCAATATTGAATAGACCACCTATTGTGCTGTGCTAGCAAACAAAAGTGAAGTGGAAAGAAATAAAAAGCATTCCCGGTAGTATGGCAGCAGTACCAAGTTGCATAAAATATAAACGTCCCACATGAAGGGGGAGTGACCGCTTAAGGAACAACATAAAGAGTGAGAGGAACAGGTTCGATGCGTCCCTCTCCGCGAAAAAAGATTCTGCTTCTATTCTTGCTCGGCGCCCCCACGATAACCTTCAAATCATGCTCGACTGTAGTTGTGGCACATTCGTATAACATGGCGCTGATGCATGGGGATGTGTGTATTCTTCCTGAAGCAATAGCCACCTTGTTATTTTTATGTGCTCGTAATGTCACGAAGTACTCTCAGAGGAGTGCATTATTGCACTGCTGTTGAGTGTTGGCCTTGTTTTACAGTTCCTAAGTTCCGTTCTATCTCTAGTTTTGTCGAACAGACATGGTAAGATTGCAGTTTCTGTAAGATTGCAAACACGGAATGCTGATTCGAACCTTGAGGGTGGCCAAGGAATCAAGGAAGTAGTGTCAAAAAAAGCTCAGCTTCACAAAAAACCGAATTGTAGTTTTGCTCATCTGGAGGCAATACACGATGGACACAAAGCAGTGCTTGTCATGCAGCAGATTTTATTGAACTGCACTAGTCAGTGAAAGGCAATGTCGGTAGTCAAATAAACATGTCAAGTATTCACAGTTCACGAAGTCAAGGGTTTGACGGAAACCCGTCTGGTCGGGAAGCATGTTTGAGTAGAAGCGGAGACACCGACCAAAAGAAACTTAAAAACTTTAAAACAACAACAAGACGTTTCGGCTTCGTTACTGAAGCCTTGTTTCAGTAACGCTTCAGTAATGAAGCCGAAACGTCTTGTTGTTGTTTTTAAGTTTCTTTTGGTCGGTGTCTCCGCTTCTACTCCATTCACAGTTCACTGAACAAAATCCGCTGACATGCTTTGTCATGTTATTATACTTTGTACCATCACAAAAACAACAGACGACAAAATATAACGCTTAAATTCAGACCACATGTGTATCCACGTGAGGCTTTTCGTGCAGCTTCGAAGTTACACGGGCACGACCGCCTTGATCAACATGCGGTGGGTTCCTCTAACTGAATGAATAATTTTTTTCCAGGAGCATCGACAAAACAAAATCCGCTGACATGCTTTGTCATGTTATTATACTTTGTACCATCACAAAAACAACAGACGACAAAATATAACGCTTAAATTCAGACCACATGTGTATCCACGTGAGGCTTTTCGTGCAGCTTCGCCGTTACACGGGCACGACCGCCTTGATCAACATGCGGTGGGTTCCTCTAACTGAATGAATAATTTTGTTCCAGGAACATCGACAAGGTTTGTCTTCAGAGCGTAACCCAGGCAGACGAAGCAACACATAACACAGGGCAGGATGTGTTTCTTCTCCCACATTTACCAGCACTATCATATAAAGCAGGGTCGTTATGAAGAGGTTCTCAGTGGATTGCGGCAACACAAGTGGGATTGCCATTTCTCTTTCAGAAAAGTCTTCAAGGAAGCGTCTGTGTATGGAAAAGTACAACTCAGAACTCCGAGTCACTGAAATTTTTCCCAAGCTTTCAGCGGTTTAAGTTATTGAGGGTTCACAGTAACTGCAGAGTATGCACACAAAAAAAGATGTGATTGTTTGCTTCTGGGAAAGCAAATTGCTAAAACAGGGTTAGCCAATTTAAATATTCCTGCTTCAAGGAAAAGTTTTGCGAAGTCTAGTGCAATTTTCAAACAAACTACTGTGCTGAAAATTTGTTTCCGTTCCTTCAGGTATCCTGAAGGAGTCCAGGCTCTACGAGAACCTTGAGAAGGTGGCGCAGGGCCAGAGGCTGGTCATCTATGGGGATCCGGCCTATCCGCTGAAGCCGCTTCTTATGAAGCCTTATGGAGGAGCATCCCTGCAGCCCCATGAAGCCCGCTTCAACCGCCGCATGAGCACCGTGCGGCAGGCAGTGGAGTGGGGCTTCGGGAAGGTGGCTGGCGAGTTTGCTTTTGTGGACTTTCACAAGAATCAAAAGTTCTCGCTACAGCACGTGGGACGGATGTACAAAGTCGCCACCCTTCTCTCTAACTGCCACACCTGCTTATATGGCAGCCAAGTCACAGAGTTTTTTGGAGTGAGTGCTCCAGCACTTCATGAGTACTTGGTGCCATTCACGTCATGTACTTAATGACTAGTTGTGGGCATATTGTCAGGATGTCCGTTACTTTTTTATTTTGATTGTAGGGTTTAACGCGCCGACGCAACGCAGGCGATGAGGTGTGCCATAGTGGAGGGCTCCGGATTAATTTTGACCACCCAGGGATCTTTAACGTGCGCCGAAATCTCGTACACACGGGCGTTTTTGCTTTTCGCCTCCATCAGAAAAGCAGCCGCCGCGGCCGGGAATCGAACCCGCAACCTCGTGCTCAGCAGTGCAACGCCTTAGCCACTGAGCCACCGCGACGGGTGAGAGTGTTGAGTAGACTGTTTCATTATGTGGTTGGTAGAAGGGAAGATAAGTGAAGTCTTGTAAAATATGCATGTTACAATGCCAGACTTGCATTGTTTTTGTGGTTAGATAGGTAGGGTGCCCTATAATTTCTGCATCTGGTAAGCAGTGCTTGTAGGATACAACAGTTATCTGCTTCTTTCAGTCCATGACCGCGAGAGCACATTTGTTGAATGCAGTGGGTGTAAGCTGGGCACTTGTTGAAGTTTAAGGACAAACAGCCCCAGAGGTAATATGGTGGCGGCACATTCCCAGCATGTGGAGGGTTTACAAGGGGCATGATGACAAAATACAGTCGAACCTCGTTAGAACGAAGTAGTGTTGGGACAGCAAATTAGTTCGTTATAACCGATATTTGTTATAACAGTAGGGGTAAAAACCGGCTGTAACAAATAAACAATGTGGCTCGCACAAAAATACTTGATCTAAAAATGCACGTTTTAGGCTTCCAACTCACTGTAACAAGGTAATCCTTACCTTTGTCCTTGTTGCATTTCAAGCTGAATGAGCCGGAACATGAGTACGTGAAAGTACAACAAAACAAGGTTCACTTGGCAAAACAGGCCTGCGTCTTTATTTGTTTGATGAAGGATGTGATCATTTGGTGGGTATTCACAGCACTGAGCAGTATGGAGTTTGTCCCAGTGTCCACGAACAAAAAGGCCTTTATACTTCCGCAGTTTCAGATGCCGAAGGGTTTTTACAAGTAGCTTCTAAGCCTCCTGGTCAAATATTTGTTATATCCGATATCGCGCGCTGCTCATGGTTTCAGTTTCGTTATAAAAGAATAAGTGCTATTGAAATAAAGTGTGACCAACCAAAGATTGTAGTCAGTTCGCTATAGCCGGTAATTCGCTATATCGGTGTTCGTTATAATGAGGTTACTGTACAGGTTTACTTTATTCAAAAGATTAGGTGTTTACAGGTTGTCAGTACATAAGCCATGTGAAACGTGAGGGCTTGACGTCATGTTCATGAGGTGTCAAAAGAGCACGTCTATGGCAGTGTTGTAGAAAGCTAGGAAATTAGCATCGAGAATGGTCTGCTTAATGTTGGCAATGATGAAAAGCCACTGGGCGATGCAACGTAGGTGCAAATTGACTGAGTGATCGCAAATTGTAGCTGTCGATTGGTGAGTTGTTGATGTGATTGATGGGGAAGATGACCATTACCTGGAACTAATGCAACAAGAAATGCATTATATTTTGGGGTGTGTAGTATCGTTGCTGATGGCTGCAATCAAAGCTGCAAGCTATCCAACAACAACCTTTATTGATGTGTGCATGTATATATACAGATCACAGCGTCATCTATCATAGCACAATGTAATCACAATGCACCGTATTCCCCTCCTCATTTCAGGTGTATTTCAGTCCATTTAGTACTGTTGTCGAACAGCTGTGAGAGTTATGTACAAGTTTCAAACAAAGTCCCCTAAACTTTGCACTCAACGATACCACAAAATGATTTTCAAAAGGTTAGTAAGCACAGAAGAAATGTCTGGCTGTTCAATAGTCCCGATATCTGTTTGGTGGCCTTCTTGCTCTAGGTGGCTGTATCTGACGTGCTGGTGGCTCGTAAGGCGAAGCAGAGGTAGGTTGCGCTTCCCCGCCTGACCTGGCACTTGTTGAAAGATCACTACAGGCCTGTTCTCACTTCTCACGGGTGTTGTACAGCTGCCACTCCTGGGGTAGTTGTTTCGTAGCCGTGATGGCTGATGCTTGCGCCGGTATGCTAGGCGGCGATGCCGAATGCCCAATATCACTATGAGCTGAAGGGGGTTTCTCAGCATGGATGGGTTGCGGCGGCATCTTGGCCATCTTTGATGCGTTACATGTCATCCTGTCATTAAGACAAAGTGGATGGTCCCTTCTGTTCCATAATCTTTCGAAGATGGCTAAAGGAGAGGCGCCCCTTGAACCCAACATTTGGTCGCCTGACGCAGACCCTGTCGCCCACAGCTATGCTAGCGTCCTTTGCTGCCCAATGCTCGTCAGTGTACATTTTGCTGTATGCTTGCTTCTGCTTTTTGCTGTTCCTCAGCTGATGAAGTTCTTCGGTTGGGGCAGTGAAGAATGACGGAGACGGGTTACCAACAATGTCTAAGCAGGTTGCTCCAACAGGGCCAACTGGATAAATTCCTAAATACATGATTGAAGCGTTGCACCTGTCCATTAGCCTCAAGTTAACATATTGAAGAGTGTGTCCGGTGAATTCCACACTCTTTGAGAAACCGGGCAACCTCTCGAGAAGAAAACTGAGGTCCATTGTTGGTGACCACTTCATCTGGGTATCCCTCCTGGGAAAATACTTGAAGCAAAAATGTTGGGGATTGTCCTTCTCGTGAACTCTCTGCTGAACCTCACGTCGGGCTAATTCGAGAAGTAATCAACTAGCGAGATGGTGTATCTGCATTCCTGCGGAGCTTTCTCAATTGGACCAGTAATGTCAATGGCCAGCTTCTGCCACAAGCGGTCGGGTAGTGGGACTGGTTGGACGGGCGCAACAGTGGTCTTGGCGCTTTTATAGGCACTTTAGCATACACTGCAGTTCTATGTGGCACTTTCTACTTGCTGATCCATTCCTGGTCACCAAAAGCGTTGTCGCAGGCATGCCTTCATTCGAACTATTCCAGGATGCGTTTCATGTGTTATCGGGACTACCTGATGCGAGGTAGACCGTGGAACAAGTCGTTCTCCATGCAGGAATAAGCCATTGAGGACAGACAATTCTGCCTGCAAGATTCAAGTACGGCTGTACTTCCTTTGAAATGGAACTTGTGTGTGGGCAAGACGACACCACGTAGCCTTTGACACCTTCCAAGGTAGCGTCATCATGGGTGGCTTGCTCAAATTCCTCTGGCTATGCAAAGCGGCTCAACAAGGAGTACAACCTTTTCCTCAGCGGAAGTGTCTTGCTGTGGCAACGGAATTGGCTGATCGATCGATGACTGCAGAAACTGGCAGGCACGAGAAAACATCTGGGACCTTGTTTTCCAACCCTTTCTTGTACTCCACCTTCTAGGTCTATCGAAGGAGTCGTTCTGACCACCTTGCAATCCGAAAAGGTTGTTGCCTGGTGCTCCGAGTAGACAGCAATGCCAGTAACGCACAGTGATCCATTCATCGGTAGCGTGAAACGTTGTCCCCATAAATACACATGCCATTTTTCACGTGCCCAGACATATGCTAAAGCTTCACGGTCGGCAGTAGCTACCTCCTTTCGGTCTGTCAATGTTCTTGACGCAAATGAGACTGTGAATGCGCTGCCCGTCTCTCTATTGCAAATCTACACCTAACCCATACACAGAAGCATGAGTACCAAGTGGGAGTGCTGGATCAAACATGTGCAATACTTTGGGCAAGAACAGAAGCTCTTTTACCTTTATAAAACAGGCTTTGGCTGCTGCGTGCCAGTCGAAGGGAGTGTCCTTGAATGTAATGCAAGAAGATACGCATTTTCTTTAGGGGTGGTGGTCTTGAATAGATCTGTGGCTTGCCAGTGTGTACTTGGAATGCTGCCAAATGTGAATGTGACATCGGGCTACATCAGGGACGGAGACCCTATCAGCATACTGTAACTTCAACATCAGTGTGGCCCTTTCACAATTGCAATACAACAATTGTCCTCGTGGTGTACATTTATATAGTTTTGTTCTTTCAGTGTTTTTTACTGGAATAATTGTTTCCACTACATTAAACATTCAGTTGAGAGTCAGCACTGTGTATGTCCTTTCTTGTTTCTGCATCTCTTTCCTGCGCTGTAGTCGTGGTCATGTAGCACTGGTATATGAAAAGTAGAAGCCATTTCGAAGAGAACACAATTTATTGAGATAGTGCAATTATACTGCAGCAAACTTATGCTGTTTAAAGCTTAAGGGGGTGTTTCTCTCGAAAATAAAAATTCTGCATTTTCCTAACAGCTCTATTTCAGCCACCAAATATTTTTAAACAAAAAATGTCAAATATTGAGGAACCCAAATTTGACATCACAGTGACTGAAATTGTATAAGTGACACAATAGAAGCCAGCACTAAAAACTAGCCCAAATTTCTTAATGCTCCTTCGAGTTGTGCCAAAAAAAGTGACACTGAAAACAAATTGTTCAGTTTATGAGTGCTAAACTAAATTCGTGAGATTTGCTTATCTTCACATGCTCCTAATCTTGAAATTAAAAAAGCTTTGTTCTCAGTTTCCTCATCGCAGAGGCTTTCTTACAGTGCTGCAACGTCATGCGACAAAGCTAACACAAAAGCGTGTGCCCTATGGCAAAGCCACTGGTGTGCGGTGGAAAAGTAAACTATTAGCAAATTGTTCAAAGGTTGTCATATTTACAAGCCTCTACTTATTTCTTTGAATATTACCCTCATTTTAAATTGCTGATAACCCCTTGGTTTTGCTGGGTGTTAATTTCTGTAAAAGAGGCACACAAAAGAAATGAACAGTCCTGTGTGTGCAACCTCTGTGGGACACCTTGTAGCATCCCACAAAATTTTATTTTTGTCTGGTGGTGGCACACATACAGAATAATGAACATGAGCTACTGGCAAGAACACACTTGAAAGCCTGATAAAAAGTATCACCACAAAGTGTAATACATGCAATTTAAAGCACACAAGGCACTAAGAACCACAATTATGCTACCATCTGTAATTATGCTACCATCTGTAACAGCCACAACAAGTATTTCATCTGAAAGCCTCTAAAGGAATTTACTCTGCAAGCAGAACAAAAAAGGGGGTCTTTCCACTCATCGTAACAGTGCCAATGGTTCTGCAGATTTTGTTTGCCTGTCTAAACCATGAGATGGGCACCAGGCACATTTGCCCTACTTACCAGCGAACTTCGTTTTGGTCGTAAGCAAGTTTTGACAGGCTGAACACAAGCCAAGGTGGTATGCCTACAATGTATGCCAACATACACTGAACATAAGACGAAATTGCACAAAACTGCCTACTACAATATGGCGACTATTTTGCAAAAGGTTAAATGACTTATGGCCGTGGGTTTGATTCGCGGCCGCTTTTCTGATGGAGGCGAAAAGCAAAAACGCCCGTTTGTGCGAGGTTTCGGCACACGTTAAAGATCCCCAGGTGGTCAAAATTAATCTGGAGCCCTCCACTACGGCGCACCTCATCGCCTGCGTTGCGTCGGTGCGTTAAACTCTACGATCAAATCAAATGACTTATGTGCAACGATGACAGCGGCATAACAAGCACAAGATCACATCCTTTAGGACCTTGCCAATGTTCTGTGGTGACAATGGCCATCTTGCTGGCACAACTCCATTACACAGTGTCATTTCTAGCCAGTGTTATTGAACCATCACATCAAATAATCAGATGAAAGCTCTGAAGAGAGTACATACTTAATTAAGCATAACACACCACCCAAAAAAATTGAGACAAATGCATAGGAATACGCACATTGCTGAAAATGACAATATCTGTAAAGTGTGACAGAAAACAAAATGAAAACATTGACTAGAACAGAATGCATCACTACAAAGCAAAATGGTTGAGCTACAATGTAGATTACAATCATTGCAAAGGGGAAAAAATAAATTCATTGATGCATCACTAACCATGAAAGACAATATGAGTTGTAATGGTAAAAAAAGGGGTCCTATTCAACTGCGTTTCCCATTTGAACACACCTTTGCAAATGCAGTTATGCAGAACGACCACAGAGAGTTCTGTGTTCACTACTGGTTCTTTGAGAAGGGAGACTGTTCTTGTGCTGCAAATACTGACACTACTGATTGTTACACACCAGCTGAACACTTTTTTTTTAAAAAGAGCCAAATTTTCAAACCACAACTCAGTCAGATAAAACTACAGAGACTACAGAAGCTCGGCAATTTTCCCCTACAAAAAAAAAAGATTAGGCAAGAAAAGAGGTGAAATAATTCCCTGCAAACGTATACACAGACTGTGTTTCTATTGAAAATAAGCCAGATCCTGCTGTGGCGGCAATCAAAAATGAGCGAAACTCATTTTCCCAGTGGGAGTTTTCTTTGGTGTGACTGTTCAGCCTGTTTTGTAAGTGTTTTAAGGAGGCTTTTTTTTGCTTTTTGGAGTTGGCTTATGAATTCAGATGGCCTCTGAGGGTATGAGCCACTTCATAAAGGTGAAAAAAAAATGATCCGCCGGAAGAATTTGAAACGAGCTGCTAATGCAGCTAAGAGGACTTTCCTGCTATTCAAGTATAGTTCTACTCTTCCTGAAGCCCTGTTGCATACTTTTGATGCCTTCCAAAAGTCCATCGTACCATTCTTGAAAGTCAATTTAAATAAAGTTCTCATGGGAATGCCGCATCAACTTGAATGTTTCAATTCAATGTGAGCCAAATGCAAACTTATTGCTCAAATTCACTGCACTATTTTTAATTACTTGTGGCCTTACACTTCCCCTAGTTTACACGTGAAACATACGTGGCTTTGACAGCGTTGCATTTATTTCTGGTAACAATATTGCAATTTCTTCTCAAGTTCACTTTAGGTGGATTTGACTCATTTAAAAAAAAAATAAAACTTTTTATCTTGCGGGAGAACAAATCTGGCTGCTTGCCCAACCTAACCAATGAAAGAAATAGGAGAGGTGGGTAAGAGCGGCCACTGAAGGGCATGTTTTAAATTATTCACACAAGCTACTATCCTCTGTACTGCCATGCAAGGACCTGGTTTGAGCTTATTTGGGTGACAAGCTGTGAAACAACACAGCCATCACAGCCATTAGTACTAGGAAACCTATTCATTATAGACCTGGCAGGGAGAAAAAAATCTGCTCCTTTTGTTGCAAATGTCGACAAAAGACGATAGTTGACTAGCACCCCTGCCAAGTAAATGCCTCCCTTCTCTCAGAACAGAATAGTCTGTGGTGCTATGAAAAAACATTATACAGTGGAACCCCGATTATACGACTTTCAAAGGACCGTGAGAAAGCGTCGTATGACCAGGGTGTCGTACGACCAGGGTGTGGGTAAATGCTGGCCTAGTAGACGGTCTCACGCGACAGGTGGGCTAACAACTTATTTAAACTACTATATTTAGCGCGTTCTCACGTGATTTGCGAACCTTTAGCTGATTCCCAAGTGAAAAAAACAACAAGACACCCTTTGAATGGTCCCGCACCGCCGCTGTTCGGTGAAAGTGCTCAACGCATAGCTGTTTTTGTTTCACATACGACCAAGCAAGGTGAAATAGATAAGATAATTCAAACTT
This sequence comes from Haemaphysalis longicornis, assembly GCF_048455015.1. Lineage (NCBI taxonomy): Eukaryota > Metazoa > Arthropoda > Arachnida > Ixodida > Ixodidae > Haemaphysalis > Haemaphysalis longicornis. The sequence continues at coordinate 148,197,813 of NW_027526203.1, forward strand.
CGTGAGTAAGCCGTATTGCGGCGAAAATTATAGCGCGGTCTTGCTACAGTGACTTGCTGCGGCGGCCAGCGAGTGACCCAAAAGGGCGGTGTCATCGTATACGTGTCTCCAACCTTCGTCTCCAGGCTCCGTCGTATGAAGCGGACCGCGTGCACCCGAGCGTCATATCATCGGGGTTTTTAATGCATTGTCTCTATGGAGAGTTTGCTGGGATTGAGGTGATCTGTCACAAGTGCGGGGGACGTATCAGCGGTGTTCCACTGTATGTATTAAAAACCACAACATGTCTTGGGTACTTAAAATAAATACAAGAATTGTTCAGCTGTGAGTATTCAATGGAAAGGATATAAAAAAAAATGAGGGGGAAGGGGGGAAAGCCACCAGCACAGTTTGCATGATCCCTCACTTTTTGATGCTCTCAACCAGAGTCTGTATGAGCTTCAGGTGCGTTTCCTGCTGAGCAGCAAAAGACCGACGTTCTTCAGCCAGGATCTGCAGGACCTCGGCCCGGGCACGCTGCTCCTCTGCCCGCTCCTCGGCCCTGATGCGGCGTTCCTCAGCACGCTCCTCGGCCCTGATGCGGCGTTCCTCTGCCCGCTCCTCGGCCCTGATGCGCTGTTCTTCACGCCACTCTTCCGCCCTGATGCGGCGCTCTTCTGCTTGAGCGTCCGCCCACATTCTTCGCTCCTCCATTCTATCCCGCATTTCGTCATCATGCCTCGTCTCCTTAAAGGCAAGGAGCCTTTCCTCGTAGGCATTACGCCTAGTGGCCTGATCTGCATCCTGGCATCCACGCCTCTGCAAATATTCCATCTCCACCATATTCTGCCTTGGCCCAGCTGCACAAAATATCATTACCAACGAGTTAGGAAACACTAAAAGTGCAATTAAACAACAACAAAGTCGCACTAATGTGTCATGTAAGAGCCTCACGCTCCTGAAATCAATATTCTGTAGACGGCACAGCTTCAGTGCAGCATTGAATAAATCTTATTGTTACAGCATGACTATTCAAAAGTAGCCTGTCAGAGCGTACAATGTGATGGCAGCTATCAACATGGAAAACACAGTGTAAGCATTAAAACAAGTGCCTCACGAATTGTAGGCGGTGTGTGAACCATTGGATACTGATTAAAAATGTTGCTAAGGGCTCACCAACAGGGTTTGACTCATTTAATTCCACCTTTAAATTTTCTGGTGGTGTTCCTACCGACTTTTATTAGGGTAGCAAAATTTTTTCCTACATCCTGTGAAAATGGTTAACTTGTGCTGCTACCCAGTGGAAAGTGTTTAACATGTTGCTTATGGCATAAAGACTGCCATTGTCGCTTCAGCGAAGAGTGTCACTCGTGACGAAAGACTCGCCAGTGGAACGCCATTGGCAGCCTGCATGGCATACTTGTACATGGCTCTAGCCGTCGTTCTGTGGTGCGGCCTGCAAAGCATAAATAACCACAATGACTTTGCCAGATCAGTGAATGTATGATTTATGCACATATTAAGGAAATTAAACCACAAACGATACTGAATGTGCCAAGCTACAATGTCAAGCTGACAGTGCAAGTTCACTCCTTTGTGTAGCCGTTGTAGTACACAAAGCAAGTATTCTAGCCATATCTGCGGAAGGTGGCACTGGGTGTTGCGAGCTCTGTGTCGCCCTCTGGGTGCTGTCCAGTACCTATAGCTGCAATATGCTTCACTTCAGACAATTGTTTTCATACCACGCATTGGTGCCGTCCGCACAACCGATGGAGTCTGCATTGTTGGCGGGGGCGTGATGGGAGGTCTGGTTTCAGCTGGAGATGGGGGTTGTGCAGGAGGAGGGCCTGTGGCAGCTCTGGTTTCAGGTGGAGTGGGGGGTTCTTCAGCAGGGGGACTTTCGGTTGCCCTTTGTGATGGGCCATCCTCCTCAACATCTGGCTGCCCTGTGCACATCTGGTTGATGAGGTCAAACACTGTAACTTGGGCGCCATTCCCTGCAATGGAGAGACAATAAGCGAGTTTGTTGTGTAGCAGTTTGTGATCTTTTGCTTTTGCATTCATGCACAAGTGGCAGTAGCATCATTTCAGGAATACACTGCACTTTAGTCAGTGGTTATATAATGGGGCTGCCTTTATGGTAGTGCTGCCAATTATTCTTCCCATTCTTAAAGTAATAATTCTCAAAAAAGTGTTTTCATTTTCTGTTACAAGCCTACTACAAGCAAGCAGATTATTATATAAAACTGAAAAAGAAAACCGCTATACTACATCACACAAACAAAATGTAACAATCATTGTAAGGTCAGAGGAAGACGACTCTGGTTTTTGGGACTGAGGACTGACGGAGGGGCTATCTACAAAAACGAGCTATAAGAAATTGTGAAGCAATTTGGTTAAGTCATATTAGGCATATATAGGGCATGGAAAAGACAAAAACAATTAGCTTTTATCCCATCTACGCTCATTTTTCATCCTGCTCTTGCTCTGATTACTTAACACATGCCCAGAAACTGCCATCATGTTTTAGTCGATTACATTATTTGGCTTTCCTGTATTTTCAACCTTGTATATGCACCGTGGCACCCAGGCTCTTGGTGTACTGCTTACAAAGGCTACAAAAATGGCCCCAATGTTCTTCAGCACACCCGCTGTGGGACCTTAGTACAATAAAATAAAAAATGCAGATTGCTCTGCTTCTGTGCTGTGTTATATGCAGCTGGCAGTAAAACTTTAGGAAGTGAATTTCTCTGCCCTGTGAGGGCCTCGTACACATATCTTCTTGCGATGGGATTTGTGTTTTTAATATCCATGTATTGTAACTTTGCATGTGTTAAAGTATGTGCATGCTTATGTTGGCAGCAAGCCGCTGCTGCCGTTTTGCCTTGTACACAGGGCCGTGGACCCTGTCAAGCCCGTTTGGTGGCTTTTTTTCACGGTCCCCAACACAGACGTTGTTGAAATAAAAAGATTGATTGATTGATTGGAAACCGTTCCACCACGTCGGTTTGTACCATGGGGTACGAGAATGTGGGAGGTACTTCGGTACCGCTAAGTACCAACCAGTAAAAATTGGTACAAGCACCCCCTGCTCAGGGGATCTTGTGCTTGGGAAGTTACCCGACTTTGTCGGGAAATGCCCCGGTGGAAGGAGTCGTAACCGGTTTCTTTAATAGGTACAGGCGTCCCTGGTCGAGTGCGGACCCTTCAAAGGGGATTCCACGTCTGGAAAGCTGCCTTTACCCTATCGAGGGGCCCCTGACCCTTGTCCATCTGGCGGGGCCCCCGGCAATTATGCTGCGTTGCGCCATTGCCGGGGGTGAAAAAGTCTGGCGGCATGTCCTGCCACAGGCAGTTGCGAGTTGAGCATCCACCGTGGCTGTGGAAGGCACCATGTGCGTTCGTGTGCCTTGGTGGCGCCGGGCACCTACCGGTAAAATAGGTACAAGCGATTCCCCGGCCTGGCGCTCGGCCCTTGTGTGGGACTACAACGCTTGGGAAGTTCACCTGGCTGCACGGGAAATCGCCCCTATGGAAAGGGGCGGCTGCAAAAACTCCGGAACTGTTTTTTTTTAATCACTTCATGAAGCTCGACTAACCAGTGCTTCAAACGCTGAAGGTGCATTTTTGCTACACCAGGCCATGCTGTCCGAAGAACCTTCAACAGATAACATAAAAATTAAGAAAAAGGTTGTCTGGGCAAAAATGGTGCAATAAAAAAGGAGCAAAAGTGAAGATTGAACCAAATAGTTGACCCCCCTCCCCCAACGTGTGACAAGTATTTTTTGCAAGGGGAAGAAAAACAAGAAAGCGAAAGAGAAACGCGTTAAAACTAAGGAGCCAATTTCAACCATTACCTGCAAACAAACAAAAGGAGAGGCCAACCCATGAATAACAAAGAGGTCAACCTGGAAACAATTATCAAGTTGAAGCCACCCAACTCAGCCCCACCCTCCCTCCCTTCTCGACATCGGCCGAAAATGCAACTGGGAGACGAAATTCCCAAGAACAAGAAGGTCAGTGCTAGTCGGGGTGATGATCAGGATGATGATCGCCGCCGTTTGAAACGTCTATTTCATCATCATCGTAGGCAACATATTCCCACTTATTTTTAAGAGTATCTCACCTTCCTGCTCCTCCGGTGCGTCCTCCTCGAAGCCCATGCTCTGCGAGTCGCGGTAGGCGACAGCGTCGGCTCTCTGCAAGTGCGTCGTCTGCGAGCCGGTCCCCGTGACGCAACTTGACTCGTACTCTTGCGCCTGGAGAGTTTGCAGTGGCTTCCTCTTTCGCGTTATCGGCTTCTTAATTTTGTGGCCGCATTCTTTCATGAGGTCAACCACTTGTTGCAGGAGGCGGTCTCGTTCAGCATATTCTTCCTCCGTGCCCGATCTGTATGTACAATAGAGTTTTGCCAATTACAATGCAACGTTGGGGATAAAAAATACGCAGTGTCTAGAGTGCAGTCCTTTAGCTCAGCACTGCAGGCCAAGGGCCTTACTGCAGGCATGGCTAGAGCGCTATCCGACGACATTCGAATATTTAGCACTATGCTACTCCCCCCCTTCCTTTTCTCCGAACCATCTGTTGGTGTGGTGTGGGGGTTCTGTTTTAGCTCCTTCATTCCAAGGATGGTGGCTCAAAATCAGCTCCTGCCTCTTGTTTCGCTTGTTTCGCCTTGAACTGTAGATATCTCAGATATCTACAGTTTTCATGGCTTAGGCCGCAGTTTTAAATGATTGCTTTCTCTTCGTTAGGTCGTTTTACGTTAGTTTAGTATAGGTTACTTAGCTTTCCGTTAGTATGAGCGATGTAGTTCCAAATGTGGAATTTGTTTTACAAAACGCAGGTTGTCCATATGTGTGTCTATTATCACGGCAACCATGAGAATTGCCGATAGTAATTTCTCATGGCAGTTGCCTATGATTGGCTAAGCACGCCACCCACAGATTCGGTGGACAAATATTTCGTAAAAACTCGTTCGACAGCTGCTCCCATTGCGCTGTAGTGTCGCACTTGCTTTTTTTAGCCAGAAAGCCCAGCTTTCAGAATTTCTGAAGTTTTCACTCGTGATTTTGTTTATGCGTTTTTCTTTTTTAATTCTGGTTATTACTATATCAAGAGATCCCCACAGAAGACTTCTGGAATGGGTTGGATGAGGTTTCATATAGATTGAGTGTTGTTGGGCTGAGTTAGGTTAGGTTTGTTGGAATTGGGTTGGATTAGGGTAGTTTATGATACGTTTGGTTAGGTTACGTTAGGTTAGGTTATGTTAAGTTACGCTTGGAGGTAACGTTTGGAGATTATTGAGCTTGGAGGTTACGTTGGGTTAAGTTTGGAGGTATTCAGCAAATTTTAGGTCATCCAGCTTTTTAAAGAAACTGCCGTTAGAATTTCTCGGAGGTCATTCTCACGGCTGCCGTGAGATTAGACGCGCCTATGCTTATAGTACCGTCGGACGGCACTCCAGACACAGCGTGAAAAATAATGGCCAAAAATCGCGTCTACTTACTTTTGGAGGGTCTTCCTCTCGTTGGCCACAAAATGTCCACTGATGAGGTCCACCCTCTCCCGCACGCTCCTCACTGTGTAAGACCGCTTCAGCAGAATGTTCACCCGGTTCACCAGCTCGAACCACCGGGCAGGTTCAGAGAACGGATTGATGTTGATTACTTCTAACAGGATGGCAATGTCATCACGAGTGGAAAATCGCGCTCGTCCGGACGCATTGTGAGGCAGCGGCTGCGGCGGCGGCGAAGGCACCAGAGCGAGCGCAGGTGAAGGCATGGTCGCGCGCCGTACACACCGTACACGTGGAGGAGAACAACACAGAGAACAACGCCGATTAACTTCGAACCCAAAAACTACTAGGCCCGATCATCACTTAGATCAAATCTTCAACTCAGGAGGCGCTGACGTCTATAGCGGATGTAGTTGGGGATCCCACTTCCGCGTGACTGTGGATCGGCTCTGTTCACCTCCGTAAAAGCCGCTTACGGAGCACGGCTGGCCACCATGTTACGTAAGTTACGGTAACACGGAAACAGCGCAGGGAGAGACGCCGGCCGCGCACGGAACAACTGGCGCATGCGCAGTCGGGTCCCGGTAAACCCGGTAGCAACGGTAGCAACGTAACGAACGTAACGAACGTACTGCTAAAACTCTCTATTGACGCAGCTGCGTATGGTGTACGTTTGTGCTTCACCTTGCACAGCTCCAGATAACAATGGTTATGCAGAAATAAATTATCCTAATTTATGAACATTTGTTTTGCAGCTCTGGCTCAAGATGTAAACATTGTTCTGTGAAATTATGGCAACACGTACGTAGACAAGATCCAGTTTTATTATACGCAAGCCATTTACAAAATGCGGACATTTGCTAGTTTCATTAACGCTTCGTATATGCTAAGTAAGCCTAGCTGCATAGCACGATCGTTAGCTTAACATGACATGACCTGCAGACGGCAAAGGTTCTGCCACTCCGGGTAGGTACGTAGAATATTCGAGGATACGTGGCGGCGGCTTTATTAGGCAGGTCGACACAGCGCCCTTGCGCAGCAGCACGGGAGAAGACGAGCGAGGTTCCGCCAAGCAACGAACAGAAGACGGAAACGAGACGACGGCGTGAAGAGAAGCTGCGTACGTTAATTATTCGCATGTGTCCGACGCTCCCCTCAAAACCGGAACTGAAACTCGCCCCTCCGCCACCCCCTTTCTCTCCTCTGCGTCTGCTGTATGTGTTGGTTATACTTGTTTAATAACTTCAATTTGCCTAAAAAAACTTATAAATGCAGTATGTATGCGCAGTGATGTACATAAAAATTGGCTATAGTTAGTTTACGATTGACAATTTGCGCCCGATTTACGCATAATTTTTAGCCCCACCTTCACTTAATCGTCTAGCAACAACAGCGTCGCATCATGGCGGCAACTGTGTTTAGACACTTTTTACGGCCAGCTTTACCGGCCTGATGGTGGTACCACGATAGCTACTGCACTCAGGGCAGACGACGCTCAATGCGCCAAGCTGGAAGTCGAGCTGGAAGTGGAAGTCCGTTCCTTCATGCAGTTTTTTCATGCCTGCATGCAGTTTCGCGTATCGAGGAGTATATTGCAGCTACATTCCCTCAGAAAGCCGGTGTGTGCAACCGATCCAGGAATGCTGCGGCCCAGGCCTTTGGCAGTTGACGAAACGGCGTCGTGCACAAGCGAAAAAAAAGTTGGGGGTTGCCTTCTACGATTTACCTCAAAATAGAAGTTGTGATGTTCAACGCTTCCGTAACTTTATTAACTACGGCTGCAACGTGTTTAATTTCACAGAAATGCTCTTAGTACAGTTATCGGGAATCGTTTACAGAATAAATACCGCATGATAGCAGAACGTTATTAATTGTCGTGGAGGAGCATTGCTTTAAAAGAATTGCAATGGTTGCTGGCTAGTTGGTTTATGGTTTTTCAAAAACCAATTCCTGCGTGGCTGAAGGACGCGAGACAGGACCGTGCCCGAAACATGTACTATGTTTCACTACTGAATGCTGCGGTCGGTTTACAAGCTGCCACCTACGCTTGAGAAATCATGCATTCCTCCGTCTAACGACGATGATGTTGTTTTACAGCAAAGCTTTCTCGTGTGGCTTACCTTGGTTACGTTATGGGTTTAAACTTTGACTAGTTGAGCTTAGAATTTGACGAGCACGCAGCTTGGTCTTTTGATCGCAACACCTTTATTTATTTATTTATGTATTTATTTATTTATTTATTTATTTATTGGTTCCTCAAGGGCCCCTGCTTGGGGCATGACATGAGGGGTGGGCGTACACACGGCATAGGGTGACATCACAAAACATCATGGGCATGTTTCAATGGTTCGCCTAAAACACTGGGAATCGATGATAAGGGCGGTTTCGGCAGGCAGGTCATTCCAGTCTCGCGCAGTGCGCAGAAAAAAAGATTGCTGAAAAGTAGTGGTGCGGGCATACTCGGGATACACTGCGTTAGGATTGGTGGTGCGTGAAATGCGGTGCGCTCTTCTGATGTGCTGATCATCGATGGGCAAAGAATGGAAAAATTTGTGATAAACACAAAGTCGTGCAATTTCGCGGCGGGATACAAGTGTGGAAAGATTAAGTTGGGATTTCAGGGCGGAGATACTTGAACCACGAGAGTACTCAGAAAATATAAATCTTGTTGCGCGATTTTGGACGGATTCCAGAACATTAATGAGGTTAATTTGGTAAGGGTCGAAAATGGCATTAGCATATTCAAGCTTGGGTCGGACAAAAGTTTTGTAGGCAAGAAGTTTAACAGCAGGAGATGTGAGGGCAAGATTACGGCGAAGATACCCAAGCAGCCGGTTAGCAGAATTGGCAACGCTGTTGATGTGAGTGGACCAAGTTAAATCAGATGAAATATGCACACCAAGGTATTTTAACGAATCAGAAGTTTGGATACATTGATTGTTAAGGGTATAATTTGATAAGACGTGATTGCGGCGACGCTGAAAGGATATTAGCTTCGTTTTAGAGACGTTCAGAGACATAAGCCAAGTGTTACACCAATCTTGGATGCGATTAAGGTCGTCTTGAAGAGCAGAGTTGTCAGAGCTGTTAGTTATCGGACGATAAATTACACAATCGTCTGCGAAGAGACGAATGCCAGAGGAAATATTAGAAGCCAAATCATTGATATATATAAAAACAGAAGAGGTCCCATGACTGTACCTTGTGGTACGCCTGAGAGTACTGGTGTTGATGATGATGAATGATAATTAACATAGACGAACTGCTGTCGGCATGTCAGAAAACCGTGGATCCAGTTAACAATACACGGGTGAAGGTTTAGGGATGACAATTTTAGTAGCAGGCGAGCATGGGGAACTTTATCAAAGGCTTTCTCAAAATCGATAAAAATTGCGTCAGTAGGTATATTGCGATGTAGACTTGAGTGGATATCATGCAGAAAAAGAGCGAGTTGCGTATCACACGAATGACCTTTACGAAATCCGTGCTGGTTTGCGTGAAAAAAATCCACAGATGTTAGAAATGTAGCGATGTGTGAGTATAAAACGTGTTCCATTACCTTGCAGGAAACGCTAGTGATAGAAATTGGACGGTAATTACGTGCACATGACCGACTTCCTTTTTTATGGACGGGGATAACCTTACCTGCGCGCCAGTCGCGTGGTACGCAGCCGGTGTTTAAAGATTCTTGAAAAATGAGCGACAGAAAAAGGCTGCAAGTGTATTTAGTGTTTTTTAATACCTTGGCGTTAATGCCGGCTATTCCTGTACATGACGAATTTTTTTAGTGAATCAATTACTTTTACTATTCCGTGAGGTTCGAAAATGATGTTGTTCATTGGCGGGTGCGGAAAAGCCGGTACATCAGGAAGGTTATTCAAGGGTTCAATCGTAAAATTTTCACTAAAAGTTGCATTCAGGATATCAGGAACTTCATTGTCGGGAATCGGAAAGCCAGAGTCATCGCAAAGGGCTATTGAATTAGATTGATCTGGATTTATAGTTTTCCAGAAGCGCTTAGGGTCGGTTTGGAGCATAGAAGGTAGAGTAGTTGAATAAAAATTACGTTTCGTCTGTTGCATTAGGGCGTCAAACTCTTGGGCTGCACCATAGTACTTTTCCCATGTGCAACTACGGTTAGATTTTTTGGCTGCTCGAAACAAACGCTTCTTCTTATTATTTAAACGTTTTAGTGATGCAGTAAACCATGGGGAGCCCGCTCGCTCGGTTATTGTGACGGTAGGAATGTAAAGTTGTACTAAGCGTTGCAACGTCTTAAAAAGCAACCAATTTGATTCAAGAGAGCGTTGTGAGAAGCCAGTGGAGAAGCTATCAAATAATGTTGTTAGCCCCTCGTTTATACTGTTGTAATCACCTTTATCGTATAGTGTGAGAATCTTTTTTGTTTTTTTGCTTTTAATTATGTCGCAAGAAAATGTTGTGTGTACAGCCATGTGATCGCGAAGGCCACGCAGGCAAGTGACAGGGGAAAAGTTATCAGCATGGGTGGATAGAACGAGGTCGAGAATGTTGGAAGAATGATCTGTAATGCGGGTTGCTTGAGTCACCAGTTGAGACAAGCCAAATGTAAGGCAGACATTTACAAAATCACTATCGGCGCTATTTTTTGATAGCGTAGGATGAGGATCGGACCAGTCAACAGAGGGGAAGTTAAAGTCGCCAAAAAGAAGAATCGGGCTGTTTGGGTATTTCGCTTTTAGTGTGCTTAAGGCGTCATGTAGTAATGGCGAAAAGGAGCTGTCGCTGTTAGGGTTCACGATAACAAACACCAATTAGGACGCGTGGATGACTAGCGTTACAACTGAGCCAACTCATTTCCAATGGTGACGAAATTTGCACGGGCGAACAACGCAGATTACGGTTTCTGGCGATAAGTACACCGCCACCGCGGGAGCTATCAGGTCTGTCTTTGCGAAATATGTCGAAATTGTTGACGGACGGCAAGATTTCACTGACGTTGACTGATGAATTTAGCCACGTTTCGGTTAGTAGAAGAACGTTTGACGAGGTTGAACGTAATAGACTGCACAAAGCTTCTCGTTTGGGGACAACACTGCGGACATTAGCAAGCAAGAACGATAAGGTGCATCGGTGGGGTGGAACTGTTGCACGCTTCTGTATAACGGATATGTTAGGAGTTCTGCTCAACTACCTGATTGGTGGAGTGGTCAAATACATAGGTTTTGTTATTTGCGACCATTTTTTCATGCCGTAACTTGTATGTCAGGTTTCGGGCCTTTCCAAACTCAATGAGGCGTTTGTGGGCGAGGCGCGTGCGCGCTGAAAGATCTTGAGCGACGCTGTAGTCCGAGCCTTTAAACGTGCTAGCCACGCTCAAGATCTTATCCCTATCTTTGAAGTGCAAAAACTTCACAACGATGGGCCTACACTTGTTGGGTTGGAAGGACCCAATGCGATGAGCACGCTCAATTTCAAGGGGCTGGATGTTTACTTTAAGGAGGCGATTACTAATATCAATTATTGCATTTTCACTCTCCAGCCAGGTTTCGTTTTGTTGGTCTTTCACTCCGTAAAAAACGAGATTGTTTCGCCGCGATTGGTTTCAGCATTGTTAATCCGGCCAGTCAGCATTATGAGCTCATTTGTGCTTGCATTGGTAGCTGTCTGAATTTCAGTAATTTCGGACTTTATAATTTCGATAGACGAATAGGCTGTCTCGATCTTGTCTAGCCGAACTTTTATTTCGGTAAAAGTTTTGTCATGATCAGCCAATGTCATTTTAATAGATTTCAGCTGCTCGAGCATGGCTGTCTGACCGGATTGTAATTCTTTCAGCATGTTGATCATTTCGGTTGGGGCATCGGTTGGGACATTGTCAGGAGGACCGGGATTGGTTTCAATATCACCGGCTAAGATTAAAAGATCACGTAAAACGCATGCACAGTCATACACATTGGCACAAATGCAGCCTGGGCTCGGCAGCACGAGAAGACAGCGACTACTTCGTTTTGTAAAAAGGCAGTGAGTGTTCTTTACCTGCACGAAAAAGATGCGGGGAACATTAGCACGGCCCATCTTGGTCGTGCTGCCGAGCCCACTGAAGGCTGCGCTGCTCCGGTCCGGCCTTTTAAGGCGATTCAAAACAGGCGTCTGCGCAGTGGCGGTCCCAGAACTAGGGCAATTCCAGGAGAGCGAAAACGGCTGAAGATAAGGTCTGGGCTGCTGCAGGGGCTGCGCTGACCAGGATGCGCAATCATTCCGAAAGCGGCTGTAGGCACACGTGAGTCGATGCAAAGGGAGGCCCAAAAGTTCAGGACAGTCGCTGGGAACGGGCACGTCAGCGGCAGCAGGGCAATGGACGAACAGTAAAGGGCGATCCATGAGCTGCAGGCACCAGAATCCGAAAAACTGCACGAAAAAGATGCGGGGAACATTAGCACGGCCCATCTTGGTCGTGCTGCCGAGCCCACTGACTTTGACTTTGACCATTTCCCATTCGATTTCGCACAAAGAAAGCTTAGCGTTCAATCATCGTATTCATTAGAAGGAGGGATAGATGATTTTGCTGTTTAATTTTGAACTTCCATGCACCCCTCTCCGAATCAAAACTTTTTCCAGCGTGTCGGAAATGTTTCTGTGCTGGAGGACTCGGGCTGGTGACCCATATTTCAGGCAACTAATCGCGCGTTTTTGGTGTCTTCACAAGGCATTACACAATTTTTAGGTACTCCGTAAAATAACACAGGCTGACGTTAACACTGCCACATTTGCCAGCCTTTATTCCACGCAGGTGGTAAAACGGGAACGGGAGGAGGGAGGATTTGTAGCTTGGGCTGTTGGGTGGTTGAATAAATTTGGCTCTTGATAAAATCACCGCCACAAACGTGGGAGTTCCGCTTCGGCTTTCAGGCTCCCATGCTGTCACAGTGTCGCTCACCAAAACCAAAGGCTTGCGGGTACTGAAGCTTGCGGGTACTGAAAGTGTAAACTACCGCAACACTTCTATCCATCTCTTAGCAAGTGCCTTTTTCTTCAAAGCACACGTATCGAGGTATCCTAGCGCTAAGGCTGGCATGGAAACCATAGTCAATGAAACCAGTGAAGATAATTTAAAATGGTAGAAATAATTACTAATATTAATATTTTATTCCTACTAAGATAGGACGCAGCCAGGAGCAGAGCGCTGCAAAAAGTGCTCATGTCAGTGTAGCCCGTTCCCAAATTTAGAGGCGTCAAATAAGTTTATGTAGCCGTTAGCGCATTTAAGAACAAATGAATACTAACAATAGTAGTTTTATTCGTACTCAGAACGGGTGGAGCCAAGCTTAGATCGCTCCAATAAGCGCTCGTGCCATTGTAGCCGACACCCAAATTTAGGAGCGTCGGACAAGTTTACGTAGCCGTTACTGCATCTAAGAACCCAATAGATCTGTCTAGACTTCGTTTCATCGCACATGTCCGCTCACAAGACCACCAAAACATTCAAAGCACCGAAGGAAACATGACAAAAACAACGTGAGGCTGCGTAGTCCAATGCACCGGTTCATTCTACTGACGAAGGGAGCGCCGAGTGGTGGCGCCACCCGTAGCTGCCCGGTCCCTATACGCTGCTCACTCAGTGCGCCTGTCGTGTGCGCGGCGCATTTTCGCGTCCATTGTAATAAGAAGCAATAAAAATAGAGTGCCTGCAACCGCTCTAGAACATGAGTCGCGGCCAGCTGCCCGACGAGCAGACGAAATCCCGCCGCCTCCGCCGCCAAGCATCGGATCGTTTGTAGCTCGCGAGCAGAAGCTCCGACCTCCGATGGGAGCGGTGCGCCGGAGAGAAACCGTGACGTAGGGGTCACGTGATGCGCACTCCTAGGAGCCAAACGGCGGATTTCTCCTTCGTGTGAATACCCCTTCAGCAGCTAAGCGGAGCTGGAGTGCGACTGCGCACGCAGCCTGAGCGGACCGTCGCGGCCGTCTCCGCTAGCGCGGCGGGGCGATGCGGGCGCCCTCTCGCGCGCGTATGGCGACTCTGCTTATTCTAAGATGGCTGCCACGCCTGCGACGAGCGCCGCGGCTTCAGACGCTTGTTTGACGCGCAAACCGCGAAAGCGGTTCTTTATCGACGAGGGCTTGTGCTTGCTGCGAGACGTGGCTACTGCGAACCCATTTGAAAACTACACAGAACTATTCTAGTTCACTAACAAAACGCCGAGTTGGATCGTTGCCGCCGAAAAGAATTCAAATAGATCTGGGACGCAACTTCGTTGGCTTTTGCGTGGCTGTCATCGAGTCGAAAATTTATTTTCATTCATTGTAATTGACCAGTAACGCAATAGGATTGCACGTGTCAACACTTAGTAAAAATAAGCTATACGCACTGGTATTACTTTTTTAAAGTGGCGAAATGGTTTTCGGTTCTGTTTCATTACGCCAAACTTGGCCAGACGGCGCTGCTAACCCGAAAGGTCTAAGGTCCCTGAAAGAACTAAGGTAGCGCCAACTGCTCCCTCCTTCTCCGCTGCCCTCCTCTTTTTTCTCTCCCCTCACCCGCGGCGCCGCCGTCCCTTTAACTCCGCGGCGGGGCCGCCATATTTGTTGGCCACTTGAGAGCAGACGCCCTCGCTACGCTTCAGGGCGCTCGCTGCAGTTTGCTCTTGTTTTCGCGCCGAAATCGCTCTTTGGTAGCATTTATAGGATTTCTAGAGCCCCGTTTTACCAACAGGCACTGAGTGATAGTGTTTTGTTTTATATTTTTGTCTACAAGGGGATATTTTCGGGGCGGATGCCGCTGGCGCATACGCACAGCGCGGTTTTTGTTTACGTGTGCGGCATTCTGTAACACCTCAGGATAGCTCGTGAATGCGAAAGGATCGAGCGTGGACATTTCAAACTGCGTGACTGTGGTCGCGCAATCACTGCACAGAGGTCTTGCGCACGGTTCGCGGCAGTATACAGTGCGCTTCATTCGCAAATGCCGTAGTTCGAGCGCTGCGCTGGCGTCCTTGCACTCGCCTTTCTTGCGATAATTGTGTATCCTCAGCGGCGTTCACTCTGCGCCCGCTTTTACTAACGACCTACAGCCTACCTTAATTACGCGCAGTTTAGAGTGCTTTGCCGTTTTTGTAGAAATGTTTCCTTCACCTTCATGTCGTTATAGGCTGCTGTGAGTAGACTAAAAACATACACATGCTGTTGTACGTGTGTGCACGTACAGCGACGTGAAAAGCCCCTGCTTCCCCGACTTCGCAGCCGGATACACTAAACTACACTCGCGGCCGTACGTTCATGTGCGAACCTAGTGAAAAACGCAGACTTGTAATTCTGGGAATACGCGCCAGAGAAGACTGCGATCAATCGATCGGGTAAACTGAAATTACAGTCCCTCTCGGTACAAATTATGTAACTAGTTACTGCAGTTAATTAATCATGCAATACGTTTTTTCACCGGGCGCGGTCGTTTACAGCCGCTATTAATGGAGGCGCCTGGACAGAATTGTTTTGTGCTGGGATATATTCTGGCAGATTTGTACATTGCACTAACACAGGGATACACCCGAAAGAAATTCGAAAGAGGACCAATGTCACGATGATTATCAAGAGAAAACAATAAATCACAAAAATGAATTGGTGCCAGCAAATAGATATTTTATTGGAACAAACGTCCGTAATGACGTCGTGCAGGTGGCTTGTGCTGCTGACGTGGCTTCCCGTGAGAAAAAATGTTGGGAGTGGCATTTGGGTTTAGTTTTTTTAACGCCAAGCTTCTCCAATATCCGTTGCTCAAATTGATCCGTGAAATAATCCTATTGAGAAGGGAAAAGAAATGTCGCCACCGAGTTTGAGATGCGCCACAAACACTCCGCAAATATAGGCAATTTTTAACGCCAAGCTTCTCCAATATCCGTTGCTCAAATTGATCCGTGAAATAATCCTATTGAGAAGGGAAAAGAAATGTCGCCACCGAGTTTGAGATGCGCCACAAACACTCCGCAAATATAGGCAATAATGCATTGCAGAAGGGAGTTAGTGACCGTTCTACCGTATACATATAGCATGGTCAAATTCGTGTTCGCGCATCTGCTCACTGCCGCGTCCGCTCAACTCGCTACACTAAACCCGTTTAGCAAGCGCTTTGCTGGACAAAAATACGTCTGCTGAAAATAATATAGTCGCCCAGTGTGTTTTGGTTCAAATCGCAATGACTGGATACGCTGCGCCATTGACTACTAAGATGAAGTAAGCGCGCACACTGCAAATGTACGGCATCACGTGTAATGCAAACGTAAGTCGTAATTAACGTTCCTCTGTGCATACACGGAAGAAAGGGCGTACAGCCGTTACGGTGCGAATATGCATTTGAAGTGCTCATTCAAACGTGCGCGAATTTAATAAAGCGATAACAGAAATTGCGCATCAAACGTACGTCAACGGCGCGGTCACTATATTAGCTGACCTTAAATTGTTTTACCTAGCCGCAATTTTTTTTTCTCGCAACAGCCTCAATTTGCGTCGCACCGACCAAGCCCATATTACGCAGCAAATCACTCCGATGTCATAACAACGGGATTATAATACCACCCGGGTAGCTAACACACAAAACATGACTTCACGCCAAAAAGAGCGTACACCCACTCGGAACGCACACGATACATGGTCAGACGCAAGCTGCCGTCGGCCAAAACAAGCATGAATTCAGGTGAACAATTCTCGCGTCACGAAACCCTTACGACAACTGACTGAACATGCTACGCCGCTGATATTGATGCTGGAAGTTAAGCGCGCACATGACAAATACACGGCCTCTTATCCAAACCAAAGCTTACGACGGGACGAACTCGGCGCTGCGCGCAATGCCTACTCAGAACAAAGCGTGGACGACGGTCGCGAAGGGAATACGCATTTCTTCGTAAGTGACCGCTCAAGCTCGCGCAGAATTTAACAGAGCAAGAACAAGCATTCAGAAACTTACCTCGCAAAAGAGTGATGGTAGCGTCGGCCTGAAGTATGCCCGTTCAAATCTATGCAACCAAACTTTTCTCCTTTCTGCGTCGCGTTTCCCGGACGGAATAACGAAGTCTTGTGCCCTGCCTGACGATATTCGCGCTGCCTAAGGCACAACACATCGACACCGAGAAGCAACCTAAAACGACACCGGTGCGACATTTTTTCGAAGCGAGCAGCTAATTCCGGTACTGAAGCACGGTGGCGACGGTGGCTCGGAAGCCAGCAATGGCGTCGCAGCGGCGGCGTTGCGCAATGTCCCAGCCGGCGAGGCATCGGCGAGGCGACCCGGCGGCGGAGCAAAAAAAACAAAACCACGTGACTTTTCCCTTGGCCAATGGCGCACGGCGTTCGCCGGCGAAAAAGAAAATGGCAAAAAACGAAGTAAGAGAGGAGCGCGGGCGAGGGCGAAAGGCGGCGAGATCTAAAGATGGCGCTACCTTAGTAATTTTAGGGACCTTAGAAAGGTCCTATCCGCTGCGCATTACGCGTAACTAAAACGAGAAAATCGCTCGCCGCTCCGCTGCAGCTTAAGCGGGATTCACACGACGGAGAAACCCTCTCACGGAGGCGGACGGATATGTGACGTCAACACCACGTGTCCGTCTTGGTGGCGCATCTATGGTGTCTATGGCATCCACACGTGCGGAGCTGCGCGGAGTGACTAGCAGACGACAGAGCGGAGAAAGCGAGGGCGAGGCTCGCTTCCTCCTTCCTCCGCGCGAGCCTCGCCCTCGTCCCCACTGCTCTCTGCGCATGCGCAGCGTTGCTATGGCAACGGAGGCGCGTCGCCTGCGTCGTCTGCTTCCTCTTGGGAACCTTTTTTTTTTAATCTTCCTTGCTCTCGTTCGCCCGTAGCGCCCCCGAACGTCAAGGCGCGCTTCTGGCTTCTTCCTGTTTTCCCGACAGCAGCACCTGCACGATGGAGGTGGATCGAAAGCGTCGTTTGGCTGCGATGGCTGTGTTACTTTCGGAGCTGGACGAGGAGGAGCCATGTGCTACAAAAAGTTGTTGGGTGAAGGACTGGCTGGGCCGGAAACACCTGGGAATTCAGAACCAGTTGTTCAAAGAAGTCCTCATCAGTGATCGTGATGAGTACCGCCGTCTGCTCCGAGTTAACCATGCCCAGTTCGAGCAGCACCTTTGTCGGGTTGGCCCCAGAATAGCTCGGCAGAACACGGTTATGCGGAAGTCAATTCCTCCGAGGACTCGTTTGAAAGTGACCCTGCGTTACCTTGCCACTGGTAAGTACTACGCTTTCTTTATTTTTCCTTCATGTGTACACCACCTGGAATCTGTAGGTAGGCCTTGCAGCTGTGCCACGCACGTCTTGTTATGGCCCGTGACAGTTCACGTAATTGGGAGTGGGGGATAACTAGGACGCGTGATTTGCTTCTCCAGGCTGTTGTCATACGGTGGCTGGGTGGGTTTATTGACGATCTGTCGCTCTTTTCTTATACATTTTTTTTCTTCTATTACAGGGGAGGATCATTACTCCCTAAGCAGGCAGTTCAGGATTGGCCACTCCACTGTCAATGACATTGTTCACGAGACTTGCTGGCAGATTTATCTTGAACTCAAAGATGAACACCTGCAGATGCCGATGACACATGAAAGATGGGTCCAAATTATGAAGGAGTTTGAAAGAAGTTGGAATTTTCCCAACTGCGTTGGAGCACTGGACGGGAAACACCTAGTAATAAAAAAACCGGCGAAATCAGGATCAGTCTACATAAATTACAAAAAGACATTTAGCATAATTCTTCTGGCCGTGGTGGACGCCAACTAGAAGTTCATTTACACAGATGTTGGAGCTCCAGGGTCGCAGGGGAATGCCGGTGTATGGCTGACAACGCCGCTCCAAGAGGCGATCCTCAACAAGAAAGCCGGCCTGCCCAACGAGGTGAAAGTTGCTAGTGCCCCGGACATATTGTTGCCACCAGTGTTCGTCGCCGATGATGCTTTCCCAATCGGCGGGAACATGATGAAGCCTTTCGGCGGGACGAGCCTCACGGCGGACAAGAGGGTGTTCAACTACAGGTACAATTTGTCAGCGCAAATGCCTATTAACGCATAATTGAGAGTGGTTTATTATCCGATGTTATTTGAGGGAGTGCAAAAAGGTGGCCATAGACGTGTTCGTGATTTGCATATCGATGTAATTATATAGAATTCGTTTTCAGTTTGATTTTAAAGGCACAGCAAATTAAAGCAGAGCGAAATTTCGCTCTAACTCTATGTTGAGACTACCGACGTAACAGCCATATCGTACGCTATGGAAGTAAAAGAAAAACGGCTTTTCTCGCGTTCGGTTGGCTGAGACGTCAAATGACGTCATTATTTAAAGATATTACGACAGTTTCGACAACAGCCTGAACCCGGCCTAACTCTTCGAGCAATGCAATAAAGCGCACTTTATAGCGTTCGCTGAAGTTTTTTAAATAAATTGCGTTATCTGATGTTTTTTTCTTACAGGCTGTCCAGAGCTCGCCGCGTTGTTGAAAATGCCTTCGGCATATTGTTCAGCCGGTTCAGGTATCTGCTGAGCATCAACAATGCCGAGCCAGATAGAGCAAAAGCCATTGTGGACGCCGCATGTGTACTGCAAAATTTCCTCGCCCAAGATGTGGTGCGTGCTCCCAAAGGAAACATGGACGTGATAGGAGATACTACCCTGTTTGGCTTTCGTCCACGCCGTGGACGCGCGAATGCATACGGGGCTGCCTTACGAGAGAAAATGTGTGCATTTTTCAATGGCAGGGGTGCAGTCCCGTGGCAGCGAGAGAGGGCGCATGTGGAAATTCCCGGCAGCCGCATGCTCCGCGACCAAAGCTAAAAGCAAGCTTTCCTCGCAACAATCTGAACTGGCTGTCATAACTTCAGTGTTTTTAAACTTATTTCCCCTACTCTGCATTTTGGAGCGGAGGCATTTTTTCCTGGCTCTGAGCAGTGTGATTTCTTTTGTTCCGTCCGCTACTGCGGACGCGTATTGAACGAAAACACCAGAAATCAATAAAGAAACAACAAAGAAAGTTTATTGCTTATGTTTTCATTTTAGTCTGTATTGGCCGCACCGTAAAACCTTTTGTATACAGCGAACACTTCTATCTGGAAGGGCACCCAGCTTGGTTCTGGCAGTTGCCTAATGTACGAAGCCAAAAGCTGACCGAACTGCTCCTGAGCACCGTTTGGCTGCCGGTCTGTTTGCATGGCGTCGGCTATTTTTTCCAGAACACCCTGCCTCTCAGACCACTCTTTTGACGGCGGAGAAGTTTTTGAGTGTCTTGGTCGCTTCGCACTTGGCCCGGAGTCTCTGTCGGAGTTCGTAGACGGAGTGCTCGATGTTGTCGCTGGACTTGCCGGGCTGGAGTTCTCGTCCTCGGATAGCCCCTGCTCCTCGGGGCACTCTTCCGAACGTGGTTCCTCTGACTACAATGCAAGCGCGCGAAATAAGGAATAACAAAGAAGGCAACAAGTAGTACAAAAGTAAACGCCTTTTAGTCGTTACCTCTCCGGCCTACCTTTAGAAAATTTAGAAAAAGAAAATAAACATTCGAATGCATGTTTACACGTATTTGCAACACTTTCTAAAACAAGAGTGCGCGTTGAGGTGTTCGTTGAAACGTAGCGAGCTTCATAGTAGCAGTTACCATAAAATTAGCAGTTTAGGAAGTACGAGTAGCATTCCTTGCTGCAAAAGTAGCATGGAAGCCACGCAGCTGTAAGAAAAAAAATCTGGCGGGTTAAAAGAATATTACGAGTGAAGAGCTAAAGCTCGTCCCTCCTAATATTCGTTTAACCCGCCAGATTTTTGTAAAACTTAAAATGGGTGGTTACCTGGTCAAGATCTGTGGTCTCTTCAAAGGTTTCGCTGACCGATCGGTCAGCTGGCACTATGACCGCATCCAGAAAGCGCAGATTCTGAAAAATCTCCACTTCCCGGTGTACACTTCTTTGAGGCTATGGCCGCTCTTAACGTACTGAATTTTCTTTCTTTCAGTGCGGTAGGTGTGCCCCTTGTTGGCGAACACACCTTTGAGTGCATCTGCAAAGCCATAAATCAGTGTATAGAAGCACCTTTGTATACATATATTATAGAAACTCATCAAGAAGAACATAACATTTCTCTAGTAACGTGGCTTGCACGCGATTGCTGGTCGGACAATGTGGGCGCATTGTTCGCTCTTAGAAAAGTATCGTGACAAGCACTTCGCCGTCTCTTTCTGTCCCAACAATGTTAAGCTTTCGGAGAACTCGTGCACAAAATATCTGGGCCCTGCAGTCTCTCCCGCACTTACCCGTCACCCATACCTTTCACATGAATGTCATGAGAGCAGGCGCACGTTCTCGTGACTAATGTGCAGTGTTCCAAGCGCCCCTTTCCTGTTTTTTTTTTTTTTCATTTTCGTTACCCCCCCACTGGCAGCCATGTGCTGGCAGCGTGGTCAGCCGTAAACGTCTTTGCCCCTCTTCTTAGAAAGCCATTATTGTGTGCACGTACGAACCCACCACGAGGTGTCCAAAGAGAGAGAAAAAAAGAAAACCTGCAGCCGCTCCCTAGGCAGAGAACTGAGGGGCGCCCTTTTGTTTATTTTGCCCGAGGCCCCTGCCAAGAATGGCAGACCGGCAGCCCGCGCATGCGCAGATCGTTACTGGAAAAAGGTCCATTAGGAATGCAGAATGCGGTCGCGACGGCGGCAGCCGGTCTCGCGAGCACAATATCTGCGAGGCGCACTGCACGGAATTAAGTCTAAGCTCGGGTTGGGGGGGTTCACAACGCCTACAACAACGTTTATTGGTTCTATAAACGTTGGGCTACAAGGCGCCACCCAAAACACTTTCGGTAATGCGGCTTCAATATAACGTCTGTCGATTAAATGGCAATTGACAAACTGTCAGGGCCCCGACTGTTGCGTGCATGTACCTGAACACACACGCGCACACACGAAAACAATTCTGGCTACGAACTGCATACGAGATCTATTACTGCAATCAAAACCGGGTTAGGTAGTAACCTAAATGTGAAATTTAACACAATGTGAAAGGGACTGACATACCTGTGGTGTACGGGGCATAAGCCGGCCACGCTGCAGTCATCTCAGTCGCAACGCTTTCCCAAAGCGTTTGTTTAAGCTCGCTATTAGCGTAATCGTCCCGGCTGAGGTCCCAAATAGTGGGGTGCTCTTCTATTAACGAGAACAAATAAAACAATGCGTTGTCGTTCATTGTGCGCTTGTGGAGACACCCGCAGCGATATCCCAAGCGGCGCCCGCACCTGTCACTTCGCCAACGTGGAGACCACACCGCGTCGAAAAAACCGCCCGCTTCAACTTGCTACGTAGTGTTGCCAAATGTTGGCCAGCAAAAGTAGCTAGATGGCAACGTGAAAGTAGCTAGAAGTAGCTAAAAAATCCAGCAAGGAGCTAAAAGTAGCTAAATATTTTTTCAAGTGATTCTTTAAAGGGGCACTGACACAAAAATTTTGCATCTTGTTTTTTTTGTTGCGATAAGTAGCTAGTGACCTACTTATAACCTGTAGAAACCTCATTTGCTTCAGCGTGCGACGGTTGTTTAATTAGAGGCATTTTCAATGCGGCCAGTCGCAGTTTCGGTTTCAGCGAGTGCCGCGAAACGATGGATTTTGTGTGAACAAAGCTGACCACGTGACCGTCGGAGGGATATCACAGAGCAGAGCCGCCGTAGCACTGTCGAATCCGCATCGACGGCAGTTTCTGCGAATGCCCCCACGTACTGATCTCGTGAGGCGCTTAATTAAAAAGCGACCGTGGATGTGACGCAGGCGCTGCGAGTGCAAATGCTACCGCGGCTAAAGAACGACGCGCGACGCTCGAGACGGTGGGTGGCAAGACGCGCGCTGGGAGCTGCCGGCCGGTCTGCCTACAGGTCCGCCTACAGATGTGTTCGGCTCAGCACTGCGGCGGATATTCGAGTGCCGCTCTCGTAAGCGGTGCAGATGACAATTTCTAATGCAACCCGCCATCGCATCATTAACTCCTTTCTCATGTAAGCCACCATGGTCGGGACTTGGGGACAATTTCGTGCAGCGGTAACAAGCTATCACTCGAGCTACCTGCGCCGGCCTGGGCCACTTCGCGGCCGTGGCCGCCGCCTGCACAGCGACCGTGCGGCTAGCTCAGTGAGCTTTTCGTGCCTCCGGCGCGTTTTCGCATCCAATGGTAATAAACAGTAATAGAAACAGAGTGCCTGGAATCGCTGTAGAACTTTGGTCACGGCCAGCTGCCCGATTAGCTGACGAAATCACCGCGCCTCCGCCGCCAACGATCGGGTCGTTCGTTCTCGAGAGGAGAAGCTCCGCCCTCCGGCCCTCCGATTGGAGCGGCGAGCCGGGCGAACCGGCAAAAAACGCCGGTAGTGCGGAAGCGGCAAACACAAACTCGTGACGTGTTTGGATGTTGTTTATTTACAATTGCGCGTGGTCCTCTGCTGGCTGCTCGGTTGCGTTTCGCACACTTCAAAATTGATTTTAAACATGTTCTAGGCTGTATTCGCCGCTGATATTTTGCAGACGATGTATATGTGTTCCCACCAATCTATCTCCGAAGTTATCTCGCCTTCAAAATTTTGTGTCAGTGCCCCTTTAACACATTCTGGTTGTAAAGAGCATTTATTGGCAGCTGTATTATCTTAAGATGAAGCGCAGCTCTGAAGTCATGTTTTCCTGGAGGCAACTACGCAGAACATGTATGAACAAATAATAAATGTGCTCCTAGTTTGATTCCAATGATTTATGGCTGGCGTAGTTTTCGCAACGCGTAAAGGCTTGCGCACCTACAAAAGACGAGCTCCGGATGCATCACTGCTCTGTAAACCTGGTAAAAATAAAATTTATGGGCGTATCCAAGGGCCTATGAAATCGAAACTGATATTCTTTTCAAAATGCACACCTGTAAAAACTAAAAGAAACAAAAATTGATTCGACCCTAAGGACTTCTTTAATCAAGCATAGATTTTTTGGTGCCTGTTTTATAGCCCTGCACATTTCTATATTGTTTTTTTTTTGTTACCATATGCAGTAGCACGAGCACGGACAGACTGATGAACACAAAATTATCACAAAAACATTTGAAAGCTTTTTGGATGGTGGTTTTATTAACAAACTTTTCCGCCCGCAGAAATGGGAGCACGTCATCATTGAACATATATCAACGAAATTGCACATTTGCAACGAACGAAACAATCTAGAATTGCATTTCATACACAAAACGTACAAAATAGATTTCAGCGTATTTCTAAAAGAACAATCAACCACATTGGCGAATAAAAACAGAACTATGTGTTATAACTCCAGTAGAAGGCGTAGAGCAAAACAATTATAAGCAAAGGTAGTACATAAAAACAATCAGTCCTGCTGTACACACAGTTCTTCGATAATGTCTGCAGCTTGCAGAGTATCGTCCTCTGCCGTTGAGTACGATGCCATCGTGCCGATTTTTGCCACCACGTCACTAGGCAAGGTATATTCATGGCATTTTTTGTATACCTCCGAAGCCCGTTCCTTACACTTAGCAGTGCATTAAGCCTATTTAATTTCCAACCTATTACGACGCTTGCTTTCACTATGCTCATATCGCTGAAGCATCCTAAGCAACGACAGCACTGTCATGGTGAGCGTGGCCAGCTCGGCAAAGGGGTTGTCACCATGCGTGTCCCTATAAGAACCGACTTCAGCCCAGAAACCATCGGTTGTATCCGTATAGCACCATTTTACGTGCCGCAAATTCCTCCACTGCGTTTCACAAGCGGACACGGCTTCCAAAGAAAGAAACTGTGCTGCCAATTCCGCAATTGGCTCCTGTGTTGAGAAGCTTTTTGCAAGCACTGAATGTTTTCTGGAAGCCGCTGACGCAGCTGGTTGAAAAGTTCCACAACGAAACGTCGGGAGCGAAGACGCAGCTCCTATTCATAATCATGTGGCGAGCAAGCGATTGGAGTGCTGTTTCGAACCGGTGACCAAAGTACGGATTCGGGTCTTAAAGGGGCCCTAAATAGGCTGCCAAATGTTACGATTTTGCGTGCGCAGTCACTGGAGTACTATCCAAGGAACGTCATCCCGCAAAAATTGTTTAAATTCGTTAAGTATTAGCCGAGTTATCGCTCATTAAAAGGGGCCACCCATAAGGCCTGGGGCTCTCCTCCTCTAGTAGCTCCTCCGAAGCACTGTGGAAGCCGCGACGTCATCGACCCGGCGCAAGACCACCGAGAGAAACAGGGCAATCCATCACCCTCCTTGATGTACGTGCAGTCATTGGCTGCGCCAAGCCCTGCGCGCGCTTTTTTTTTTTCTTTAGCACTCGACGCACATGCTCCGCCCACCAGATTCCGGTTGCACGGTGAGCGCTGTCGCTGTGGTTCGCGTTCGCGGCGCCGCACTGGGCAGTGTCTCGTGCGTCATAGAGGCGCGTCAGAGCGGGAAAGAACTGCGTCAGAGCGCGCAAGTGTGGCGGCAAGGTATGGTTGGTGAGCCAGGAGAGAAAATGAAATCTTTTTTTCGTGTTTGTGCGGCCCCTGCTTTACGCAGAGGTGTAATATTTGGTACACGTTGTCGTGAAGGGGTACTCTAGCGATTGCGGGATTGAAATGGCGACCTTCGGAAGCCTATTTAGGGCCCCTTTAATGCTCGTTGATATTGACAGTTAACACGTCGTATCGGGAGGTTGGCAGTGATACTTTTGCGGTGGTAGATTTGACAAGGAGCATGATATTTTCGAACAATTTATTCGGGTCTTGTTTTTCCGCTTGATAGCATTTGTTCACACGTTGAACTTCTGCTAAAACCCGGTCCAGCAACAGTAGGTAGCATTTGTTTTGGGGGTCACTGTACATTTCAAACAGCATCATTGCCGTGTAGCAATATTTTTCCCTCTGGGCTTTCTCAAATACGTCCTTTAGTTCAGCCCATTGCGCAAGTATCCTATTTACTGCCGTGTGTATTGACAACCAGCGTGTGTCACAGGCTTGTGGTATAGTAAGTGGGGTCTATCCGTCGTTTCTTTCGCGGTATAAGCTTTGGTATCCCAGTTTCCTTGTCGAGGAGTGAGCAAACCATTGGTCTCTCGCAGCAGAAATTGCTTCGCGGCAAGGTAACCGACGCATGAGAAACTGCAAGCTGAAGAGAATGGCAGACGCATCTCACCATAAAAAGATGAGGAATTTCTTTCCTTAGTCGAGTGTAGATGCCACTGTTCACGCCCGTCATGACGTTTGCATTGTCCACTCCAATTTCAACAAGGTTTAACGGTTTTTTTTAACGGTTAACAGTTTCCTTTTTTCTCTTGAGACACGGTACATCTCAGTCGGGTTGTATTTTCTTAAAAAGCTACTAGATGGCGCTACGTCCCCAACGTCATCATCATTAGTTCCTTCATAGCGTCTTGTAACAATTGTTTTTTCATACCAGAATAGTGATTCCGAATGCCAATAAACTGAAGCCAAAATAGCTAGATTAGGAGCTCAATTTTGAAAGAAGGAGCTAAAACAGCTACTCGTAGCTAGATTACATTTTTGGTAGCTAGATGAGTCCAAGAGTAGCTAGATCTAGCTACAAAATAGCTAAATTGGCAACACTGCCATTGCTACGACATAAAACTACGTGACCGCAATAAGCACGCGTTGCGAGACTCCGTGCCGCCCTATGTGCCAAAAACTGGTTCCATTCCCTACGGAGGGCCGCCGCCGCCGAGCGAAAACATGCGGTGGCATTTTGTTTCCCGGAGCATCCGCGGGCGATCCCCACCGGGGGGCGGAGCCTAGAACCGGCATGTTTTCGCTCGACGTCACATATCCGTGTGCCTCCGCGCGCCTCCTCCTCCGTCGTGTGAATCCTGCTTTAGCGGGGCAACCCGGAGCGGAGCGGAGCGTAAAAACGCCAAACTAAAACTGTCCATTGCACGTGCAGCACGTCGCAGTGGCTGCCTGGTCGCCCTCCTCGTTCTGATCGGTGATTCCCGCCTGTGGGTCACCGCCACGAGTTCTTTTGGATGCAGCGTGTGCTCGCCACTTTGCCAGAACATCTTCCGTAAGGGCAGCACCTGTCCTAGCCTTGTAGATTAGCACTTCCGCGCCGCGCGGAAGCCCTTTGGGAAGTGGGTGGGGATTGTGCGGCACCTTCGCCTTCAGTTCTCGTTTGGCTTGCACCTTTATCCGCTCGCGTTCCTCGTCCGGGTCAAAGAACAGCGGAGCCTGAGGGACTACGTCAAGGGGGGACGAGCGGAAACGCACCAGCTCACTGGCCGCGTCATGGGCGGCGCCGTTTCCGATGCCGCCCGCATGCCCCGGGACCCAGTCCACCCGCACCGTCATGCCGTAGAGCTCGTGAAGGGTTGCGCTCTGAAAGTTCATGTGGCCACAGGGCGGCAAATGGCGACCGGCGGAACAAAAAGAAAAAGGCAAACAAGTTCGACACCCGCTTGACCGGCGGCGGAACTGTCACGGTGACGTTTCTTGACGTTTCCGTTCCCCGCAACCAATTACGGCCCGCGGAAGCCCTGTCGTGTGCGAGGAGGGCAGTGGCGGGTGAGGGAAACGGCGGCAAAGATCCAAGAAAGTCGCTACTTTCCCAAATATAGGGGTGTTAATCGGTCCCGGCTCAGGCCGCCTGGAGTTTCTGGACAAACTGGTCACGTGAGGGGGTCCCCCCCCCCCTTCCCCGCTATCACGGTCATCCTCCGGGGGTGGGGGGGGGGGGGTGGTTGAGGGGCGCCCGCGAAGAGAGAGGGACGTGCCCTCTCGCCTCCGCGGCGGGCCGAGAGAGATAGGGAAGATGGCGGACCTCCGCAGTTCCCACAATGGTTTCAGGTCTGTAGACTTAGAGCCAAACAATTGCCTATAGCCAGCAAAAAGAGCTTTTATGGCTGTCTCTCATTAGCTATTTTCAATAGCTGGCAGAAGACAGCTGAATTGTTTCAAGTCTATAGACTTGGAGCTAAACAAAGGCATATAGCCAGTCAAAAGTCATTTTATGGCTTTCTCTTTTTAGCTGTGGGGAAAATTCTTTCCAATAGTTGGCAAAAGACAGCTGAATGGTTTCAGAGCTAAACAACGGCCCATAGGCAGTCAAAAGAGCTTTGTCGCGGCTGGTCTATAGAACTAAAGCCATACATATTTCTTTAGCTGGCTAAAGTAACCCAAATAGCTGTGACTCTATAGACTAGACACACTAGGATGTGTGATAATCGTCTAGAGAGAACTTTATGGTTTACAGTATTTAGTGGAGGATGCATAAAAACTTCAATAGCTGGCTATAGCCTAATTTATGCCCTTTTATGGATGACCATAGGGGCCCATAGGCGGCGATAGCTCACCATACATTTTTCCATTGACTCCCATAAGTCACTGCTCAGAATGACTGCGACCGTCAGTCCGAGAAGTGGACGAAACGCATTCGCCGTACACGCTTACTCCAGCGCACGACGAGGCGTACGTTACCGCCTGACGTAACATCACCACACGAAAGCTGGAGCGGCAACTTCCGCGCGCGCAGCCGAACGGTTTTGCGCTCGAGATGGGAAACGACCTCGTGCCCTACCAGTGAAGTGCTTACCCCGGTGTCCAGCAGTGCCTTAAAACTCCTTCCCGCAATTGCGAGGTAGAGAAAGGGCGCAGACGCGCTGATCGGAACTGCGACTCTGAATGCGGCGGGCGCGGCGGTGTTTGCCCCTCGGGCGCGTTGATCACACGCCGGCGACTTCACCGACGGCCCGCTGCGTTTCCCTGCCCACCTGGGCAGATTCGCATCATGTGACCAACTTGGCCACACTTGAAACAGCGAACAGAATTCCTTACTCCTTGGTGCGCCGTTCGAGGCTGCTCGTGAGCTCCACGGCCAGCTGGCCGCATCCGGTTCTCCGGGGGCGAGTTGTGAGCGGGTGCAGGCAACTGAGGCAGCGCCGAACCCGTGTAGGGAAGCCCACTTGGGCTTGCGTTCGCCGGCCGATTACCTGACCGGTTTGTTGTGTGCCATGCGCGCGGGGTTGGCAGGACCTCCGGCCGTATTGCCTCCGCGTAGCGCAACCCATACGAGTAGGGGCCCAGCGCTCGGTCCCCGAGACCGAACGTTTCTCTCTGTCTGGGTATCAACGTAGAGCCGTACTCGACTCGTCCGCTGCCCGTAACGCCGCGCCAAGCACAGCTTGGTTCCAGTGTTTCTACCGGAGGCGGCGGTCGCCGATACGCGCGTGCTCGTTGAGATCCCTGCACATGCAGTTCCTCAAGTACAAGGAAAAGGTGGAGTGGCATTTCGTGACGACCCGATCGACCCGCTCCGAGTTCGGGACATGTGGGTCGGCGTACTCGTACAGCTCCTGCATCGCACGGACATACTCGACCAGCGATTCGTCCAGGTCTTGGGTGCGCATTTCCAACTCTCTACGCATCCACGGGAGGTAGTCGACGGGCAGGAATTCTTATCTGAACATCGTTCGGAAGTCGTCCATCGTGCGCGCCGTATGACCTACCATCCGATACCACCGGGCAGCATAGCCGACTAGGGCTGCGGGCAGAACTCTGCGCAGCATCTCGCTCTCGCTGATTCCTGTCGCCTGCTCGTAACGGGTCAGCGCCTGCAGGAAAGTGTTGGCGCTCACTTGATTGCTGTAACCGCCGTTCCATCGGGCGAGGGGGAAACGTACTCTCGGACTCAGCGGCCGCGGCGCGCGGACCCCCTTTCCCCCTCTCTGGAGTGTGCGCGCCGATCACGGCGGGCCTGGCGCGGCTGCTCCTTTGCTTTGACTACGCTTCGTAGGCATCGCGCGTGCGGGTTTACCACTAATTTACGCATTATTTTAACGAAATGTTGCTAATAAATGAGCCAGACTAGCAGCTTGTGAGTTCCGCACTTAATAGCACACAAGATGTTTGGCAATTTTGTTCTTCTGAGCTCTTTCTGTACACTCGATCCTACCTTGGAGTAGGGGCAGAAAATTCTTCTACCTTCTTTCCAAATTAAAATTGGTAACTGAAACTTGCCTGTGCCGCAGATGGTATTACTTCCATCTCCACTGTTGCTGCGGTCACATTGCGGCATACCCGGCTCCAAGTATTAGGTGGGCTGGCGTTGGCGATTTTCACAGTGACACCTCCCTAGGTTGCCCTTTCCCCAGCCAATCTGATCGAAAGGAGGAGGGGACTACTGAAGGGGATTCCACCTCCATTCTTCCCCCATCCCCGACTCGGGCAAAATAAAGTTGTTTACTCGCTCACTTCAGCCAAGAGTTCAGTCTATTACCCAAATATCGCTTTTCTGATGGAGGCGAAAAGCAAAAACGCCCGTGTGTACGAGATTTCGGCGCACGTTAAAGATCCCCAGGTGGTCAAAATTAATCCGGAGCCCTCCACTACGGCGCGCCTCATCGCCTGCGTTGCGTCGGCGCGTTAAACCCTACAATCAATCAATTATTACCCAAATATGATGTCTCTTTGTCGGCAACATGAAACCTAGATAAATGCAACGCAAAAGCGAAATCTTGTCTGGTTGCCCAACAGCGGACGCTTAATAAAATGCTTAATAATAAGTTGCCCAACGGCGGACTCTCTCCAGGAGCTGTGTTGTTCACTTTATTTATGTTGTACTTTAGTACTACAGAGCAGCTTGAAATTCGAGAGAGAGGAAGATTTGGCGACAGTGGTGGCTGAGGGTGAGGTGTTGATATATCGATAATATTTAATACAAACTATGTAATATGCCAAATACTTACTAAGTCCACCCAAAACAACCTGTATTAAACCCTGCAGGGATATGAAGCCAGAAGTATGTGCACGCGCTTCTGCTTGTTGCCCATGGGCGCCGGGCGTGTCACGGTTAGATCATTTTAATAAACATCAGGTTTTGCAGTAAAGTGTTAAAAATGCGTTACGCGATCCCGGACACAGACACGCAAACAAAAAAATTGTGACGAAGTATTGCAAACATATGTTCGACACGGCATCGTTTACCCACCGCGGGCCACGCTACTCGAGGCGAATTTCAGCTTCACCGCGGCCTGAAAAGCTGCCAATTTAAGCCAGATCGCTTAAACTGGTCCTATGCAACAACTTTCCAATTTAAAGTATATTACGGAAACGAACGCACAACGCGCTACAACGAACAATTCACTCAGCCGCCGTTGGCGCCCATGCGCCGCGGAGCAAACACCCAAGCCAGTGAATCGGCCAGCTACGAGAGGGCGCTGCTCACGCAAGATGGCGGCGCCCTCGTTGGAATGGTCCATACGTTGGCATCGGTAGCTGCACCCTGGGAGCGGCTGAGCACGCCGCCTGCAACACTCCCTCATAAAAATATTTACCGAGGTTTAATAAACTTGTAATAGAGATTGCTCAAAAGAATCCTACAAACATTTTGTCAACCTTTTATAGAATATTTCTATTGAGTTTCCATTACAAATTGGCCACCGCGCTTTAATTAAGTCTATAGAGATACGTCAATAGACCTTATCGCTTTTGAATGTAGTTTTTTATGAGTTTCTTATCGGGTTTTTATAAAAAAAAATGCAATAAGCTTTCTATGCAATTATTACAGAGAATAGTCGCAGCAGCCTGTTGTGTGTGCGTCAGATTTGAATATAGCTTCTGGCGGATTTTTATTAAATGTACGGCAAGTATTTTTTATAATATTGTTATTGAGTATAGTCGTAACACCGTGTTGCATGTGAATATACGTTAAATAAAGCTTTTTACGAGTTTTTATTGAAATTTCCTGCATTAGTTTTCTTAAAATTATTACTCAGCATCTTGTTGCGAGTGAGTCAGCTTTTAATACAGTTTCTGACAGGGTTCTGTTCACTTTATCTCAATTAGATTTCTGTAAAATTCTTATTGTGCCCATTGACAACCTGTTGCATATGGGCTAAGTCTGAATAGAATTTCTGATGAGTTTTTGTTAAGCTTCTCTCTATTAGCTTTCTATAAAATTCTTATTGAGTATAGTCGTAATATCCTGTTGCCTGTGAGTCAGGTTTTCTGGCACATTTTAACAGAGGAGCTTTGTCGGGGCTCGGACTGTCCGCGCTGATGTCCGTCCCCCCATGCGCTACTGCTTCCAAGTGCTCTCTAGACGAACTCATGGGACGTCCATCGCGCGATCTCTGTAGAAGCGGTGGGGCAGGCGGCGCAATGGCACCCGACATATATGCACGGATAAACTACCAGACCTCTGTGGGTGGGCTGTAGAAACGCAATACAGAGTCTATTGAAACTCAACATGAAGGCAATAAGAAGCTTGTTGCGTGTTCGTAATAAGATGTTTATCGCCTGTCTAATGACCACAGTCTACGCATAAGGTGTTCGATCAACCCAGAGAAGGCAATAGAGTTTGTTAAAACTCTGTATGGTGAAGGCAATAAAATTCATGTTGCCAGTTTGCAATAAAAAGTTTATTGATTTTATATTAGCCGCAGTGTTTAAGAAGGGAGATTCAGTTCCCTCTACAGAAGCGCAATATGAAGTTTAATACAACCTAATGTCTTGAAGGCAATAAAATGTTGGTTGAGTTTGTGCAATAAAAAGTTTGTTGACTTTCTAACGAGCACAGCCAATAAGCAATGAGTTTTAATTGACTTTATATTGACTCTATAGAAACACAATAGGGGTTCTATTAAAACTGGACGTCCATTTTCATGAGGGCTTTCTGCATGGCACTTGCGAGAGCGTTCGCGACGGAAGCTGCATCCACAGTCATTCCTCCGCTTACCGGCGCCTGCGTCCTGACTTGCACGAGAGGGGCGCCGTATGGGGCTTCAGCATCCGCGTAGGCCCGGCGCATGGAGTTTGAACGCGTGGCATCACCTGACGTAGAGCGCTCGCGGAATTCGGAACTTTCCGAAATTCTCGTCACCGCGCAAGCCGCACTCGCGGTTGCGTAGGGGCGGTGGAGAAGGGGGACCCAAGCCGCTCCTGCGGCTGCGGAGGACGCTGTTAATGCAGAGCATCGCGGGACCTACCGGGCAAGATCACAAAGCTCGGCCAACAGCATCAAATCGCCGACTCATAATCCTGTGCTATGTTCCTCGAAGCTAGCGAACCTCGAATTCACTTGAAGAGGAGCCCCACGTTCGGGCGCCAAAAATGTGGGGACAAGGGTTCTTATGGTGACTTAGCTCGACACTCGAGATTCGGCCGCAAGGCTAGCTCCGCTGAACGCCGCCACGGACCGCCAACTTGGCGCAGCGGCAGCGAACAGCAAGGAGCACACACAAGACACGGAAATCGCCAACCCCGACGTTTATTGCACTGCAATAAGGGACGTCGGGCGCGTCGCTCTACCACCGCCAAGACCACCTTGGCCAGGACGGGAGAAACAGGCGCGAGGGCAGACAAAGAAAGGCCAAAAAAACCCGCCCGCATCTTCCCACGGGGGGAACTCGAGTAAATGCGTCGCAGAGTGGTGGGGTTATCGCGGGAATGTTGCGTAACTGGGTATGGTTTGGGAATGCCGAATTGTTATTTCGTCTTTATTATTCTTATTTATTGAATGAAGGAGAAGCGAAGGCAAGGAGTGTAAAGTTAAAGTCTGCCTTTATTGCTTGGTGCCGTGAAGCAAAGCGTCAAGTCAAGCGAAAGCCAAGCAAAGACGCCCTTGACTGAATTCCGAACGCGCGCTCCGCCGCTTATATACACACCGCCCGCGTTCGGGGGAGAGGAGTACGGGAGAGACGCGCATGCGCACACTTCCGTACACAAGCGCGCGAACTTTCCACGCACCCAGCACGCCGTTATCACGTGTACACGCCCTGCCGCCGTTACTGTTGAGCGCGACGCAGCGCACGGGTAGCTACGACGCATGCGCGCACAGACGCGCTCCCCCCGCACCGCCGCAGCTGTTGTTGAGAGCGACGGAGCGCACGGGGTACACGCGCTCCTCCCGCACCGCCGCACCTGTTGTTGAGTGCGAGGAGGGTACGGGGGAGAGACACGCACCTGCGCCTCGACGCGACGCGCATGCGCAGTGAGCGTGTGGACGGCGCCGACAACATCGACGACTCACATGGCGAGCCTAAGAAATGCTCCGCATTTGAAAGGAGCAACACGTACTTACGGCCGCTCTCGATGACGGCCGGTGTCCACATGCGCACCGGAGCAGCTGTTAAAGCAGCGTTAACGCAGCGAAGCGCGCGCCAACCAAGCGCGCCAGCTGTCGTTATGCTAATGCGGCGGAGTGAGAGTGTTGCACACAGCTGTGGGAGAGGCGAACGGAGGAGGGCTGCGGACGGACGCCGCCGCCGCCGACGACGACGCAGGGGGGACATGCCTCAGAGCAAGAGATGCGCCGCATCTAAAAAGAAGCGTGACGTAACGCCGAGCGGAGCCAATGGCTGCACGCATCTCGAACCAACCCTGTTTCTCTAGGTGATCTTGCGCCGGGTCGGTGACGTCACCGCTTCCACAGTGCTTTGGAGGCGCTGTGAAAGAGGAAATGCGCCAGGCCTTGTTGCGGGCCCTTTTTAATGAACAATAACATGGCTAATACTGAACGCTTTTAAACCATCTTTGCGGCAGGACGTTCTCTGAATAGAACTCCAACGATTGCGGACGTAAAATTGCAATCTTTGGAACCCTGTTTAGGGCCCCTTTAAAGCTAAACAACGGTCTATAGCCAGCCAAAATAGCTTTGTCGCAGCTGGTCTATAGAACTAAAGCCATACATGTTTCTTTAGCTGGCTAAAGTAACCCGAATAGCTGGGACTCTATGGACTAAACACACTGGGATGTTCTATAGTCGTCTAAAGAGAACTTTATGGTTTACAGTATTTAGTGCCGGAAGAATAAAAACTTCAATAGCTGGCTATAGGCTAATTTATACCCTTTTATGTAGTACCATCGGGACCCATAGGCGGTGATAGCTGACCATAAATTTTCTATTGACTCCCATGAGCCATTTTTGTATGGGTTAACTGATAGCTCTACTAAATGCGGAAAGTATTCAAGCTCTTCGAAGCAACGTCCCCATGTTCGAGGGTATGCTCAGGGGAGAACAATTTAAACATTACGTATTCCACATCTGTAGTTAAATAGCAGCCATACCTCAAGATCAGCGTGGGTTGGTTGAGGGGCAGACAACGAGCAGCTGCATACGGGGCTCTGGATTTCGGGCTCCCTGTGATATATATATATATATATATATATATATATATATATATATATATATATATATATATATATATATATATATATATATATATATATATATATAGCGTATGAATGAAGTACGATGGGGCCGGTAAAAAATATACAGTGAAAGAGAAGACTAAAGGGTAACGAACGAAAATGTATTAACGTTTCGGCTTTCTGACGAAGGCTTCTCCGAAGCTGAAACGTTAATACATTTTCGTTCGTTACCCTTTAGTCTTCTCTTTCACTGTATATATATATATATATATATATATATATATTGCCGCCACTATCATCACCAGCAAGTCAGGGAAGAAATGCCGCGACTATCACCATCAGCGAAGCAGGAAAGTAGACGAGAACGCTCGGGCAAGCGCTTGTCCTTACGGGCTCTGGGCTGCAGCTTTGAGTTCAGGCACATTAAATCTTCTTTATAGCCTTGATCGTTAGAAGTACCGAGTGTCATTCGTGACATTTGTGGTGGAGGAGCCGGGGTAAACCCCCTTCATGCTGAGTACCCCCTCAAGGCCCCGTAAGCCAAGCCCGATACTAAGTCCGGGCCGGCGAGCCTTCCTCGAAGAGCCCGGTGTCCGCACCAGTTGACGTCTCCAAGGCCAAGCATCGGAATACGGGCAGTTGACGGCGAATCCCACAAGGACACAGGTGACCCGTGCAGTTATCATGACGTCTCAGTCGCAGCAGACTGACGCGTTCGGGCCTCCGATTATGTTCTGGCTGATCGCGCCCCGTAATCTTGCCCCGTTCTATGGCGAAGACCTCGAGGACGTAGAAGACTGGATTGAGCAGTACGAGCGTGTAGCTCGCCACAATGGTTGGACGGAAGACCTGTGCCGCAAGAGCGTCTACTTTTCTTTGGAGAAAACTGCTCGCATCTGGTTCAATAACCACGAGGCGGGTCTGAAGTCATGGGAGTCCTTCAATGAGGGCCTTCGGCGAGCCTTCACTAACCGCTTTCGACGTCAAAGGGCCGAGGAACTCCTAAGAACCCGGGCCCAAGGGCCTACCGAAAGCGTGACGAGCTTCATGGAAGACGTTCTGCAATTGAGCACACGGGCGGATCCGCTGGCCACTGAGGAAACCAAGGTGTGGGCCCTTAAGAGAGGCGTGAGGAGCGACATTTTTGGAGGGCTTGTTCGCTATCCACCGACGACTGTCGATGAGTTTGTGACGGAAGCCACCAACATTGAACATGTGCTAGCGGCGAGGAGTAATCATTACCACAGGTTAGTGGCTTCCCCCACAATTGCTGCTTGCACTACCACTTCTCGCCTCGACCTTAACAGCAATAATGATAGTTGTCTCCGCGAGATCATTCGCGGCGTGCTCCAAGAGGAGCTACAAAAGCTGTTCCCAACGCTCGAGCGGCCTGCTTCAGTATCGGTTGCGGAGGCTGTCAGAGAAGTGCAGCGGACCTTTGCACCAATAATTCCGGTCGACGTTGTCCCCCAACGTCCCTCTATGACGTACGTCGCGCCGGCTTCCCAGCCGCCCTCGTCAGTTACCGCGCCTTACTCAAACCTGGTACCACAGCGGGTGGCCCGTGAGTCGTCGAATATTCCCCCGCCGGGATCACAGTAGCTTCGCCCGCGAAAAACGTATGTCTGGCGAACACGGGACAACCGACCACTCTGCTTCCACTGTGGGGAGCCAGAGCACACCTTTCGCCGCTGCCCCTACCGTGAGCTTGGACTTCCATTCTTCCGTCCAAGCGATCCGTGCCCACGTTACGGTCAGAAACCCCGCGAAATCGAAGAATACCTTCGACGCTCAACGCTGCCGTTATCAGCCGTTCCTCGTGGACTCCGTTCGCCGTCGCCCCGTCGCCCACATTCGTCTCTCCGCTCGTCTCGCCGCGAAAGCCTTTCACCCGTGCATCGCCGGGAAAACTAAGTACGGCAACGCCTGGAGGTGGTGTTGCCGACGACGAAAGCCATCAAGAACCTCCGCAAACGCCGCGAAGCTCCCACTCCGACTCCCGCAACCCTTTCATCCGTACTGCTGCGCCGTCGAACAACCTGTCGATCACTATAGACGGCTACGACGCGACGGCGCTCATTGACACTGGTGCTGATTACTCCGTTCTGAGCGGTAGTCTTTCCCGTCACCTACGTAAAGTGGTGACAGCGTGGGATGGCCCGGATATACGTACTGCCGGAGGACACCTGGTGACGCCTGTTGGACTGTGAACTTCCCGCGTCGAGATCCACGGAGAGCCATGCCCTGTGAAGTTTGTCGTTCTGGAGAAATGCTCCCGAGGCATCATTCTAGGTATGGACTTCTTCTACGAGTATGGTGCCGTCATTGACCTGGGCTCGAACAGCCTCACGCTGCGGATGCCGGATGCACCACGGAGTCACTCCGCGCCAAGTTTCGCCTCGGCCAGGGTGTTGGAGGAGCACGTGAAGCTGCCTCCGCTAGCCAGTGTTTTATTGCTGGTGCAAGTTGACACGTTTCCAGACGGGGAAGCACTCTTAGAAGGAAGTATCCAGCTTCTTCTGGAGAAGGGAATCGGGGTCGCCAGAGGCCTACTGCGGCTTCAAAATCGATGCGCAGAAGTTCTGGTGACAAATTTTCGAAACGAGTCGCAGCACCTGACCAAGGGCATGGCCGTAGCCCACGTGGAAGGCATCGCGGAAATCTCAGCTGTTGACCTGGTGTCTGACGCCGATACATCGTCTCTGCCGGAAACGGCAGCAATTCTGGAACTCGACGTGAACTCAAAACTTTCGGGTCAACAAAGGAGTTAGTTGCTTTCACTGCTCTACGAATTTCGTCACTGCTTTGCTACGCCGTCCGGAGTTGGCCGAACCACCGTTGCTAAGCACCGAATTTTGACTGAGGACGCCACGTATCCAACTCGCCAACCGCCGTACCGAGTTTCGCCCAAAGAACGAGAGGCAATACAAACCCAGGTGAGAAGCAAAAACGCCCGTGTGTACGAGATTTCGGCGCACGATAAAGATCCCCAGGTGGTCAAAATTAATCCGGAGCCCTCCACTACGGCGCGCCTCATCGCCTGCGTTGCGTCGGCGCGTTAAACCCCACAATCAATCAATCAATCAAACCCAGGTGAGAGACATGGTCAAGGACGATGTCATCCAACCGTATAACAGTCCCTGGGCTGCACCAGTGGTGCTTGTAAAAAAGAAGGATGGGACACTGCGGTTTTGCGTAGATTATCGGCGGTTAAACAAAATAACAAAGAAGGACCTGTACCCGCTTCCACGCATCGATGACACTCTCGATCGGCTCCGCCATGCCCGCTTCTTCTCGTCAATAGACCTGAAGAGTGGGTACTGGCAGATTGAGGTTGACGAGCGGGACCGAGAAAAGACGGCCTTTATTACCCCAGATGGGCTCTATGAGTTCAAAGTGATGCCTTTCAGGTATGTACAGCACCAGCGACCTTCCAGCGTGTAATGGACACCGTTCTCGCCGGCCTTAAATGGCAGACTTGCCTCGTTTATCTCGATGACGTCGTCATCTTTGCAAGTACGTTCGACGAACACTTACGACGACTTAGAGAAGTACTGAAGGCTCTCGAAACTGCCGGCCTTACGCTCAATCCAAAAAATGCCGGTTCGCGTACGATGAGCTGAAGTTCCTAGGCCACATTGTTAGCAGCGCAGGTGTAAGTGCTAACCCAGCGAAAACAGCCGCGGTTCGCGCCTTCCCAACACCGTCTGACAAGTCGGCAGTGAGAAGGTTCTTGGGCCTGTGCCCTTACTATCGCCGCTTCGTTAAGAACTTCTCCCAGATAGCTGCCCCACCGACTTACCTTACAAAAGAACGGGTCCCGTTCGAGTGGAATGAAGAACAACATCGCGCATTCGAGGACTTAAACTCCGCTCTGCAAACGACGTCCGTCTTAGGCCATTTTGACCAGGAGGCTGAAACTGAAGTCCAAACCGATGCAAGTAGCGCGGGACTTGGTGCTGTGCTCATCCAAATGCAGGATGGAGCTGAGCGAGTCATCGCTTACGCGAGCCGTACGCTAACCAAAGCGGAGCAAAACTATTCAACCACCGAAAAGGAGTGCCTTGCAGTCATTTGGGCAGTTACAAAGTTTCGTCCCTATCTGTATGGTCGTCCATTCCGTGTAGTCACAGATCATCATTCACTGTGCTGGCTTGCCAACCTGAGGGACCCATCCGGACGACTCGCTCGTTGGGGACTACGCCTTCAAGAATTTGATTTTTCCATCATTTACAAGTCGGGCCGCAAACACAGTGATGCGGACTGCCTGTCTCGGGCCCCCGTGGAAAGCGCTCAGCCGGAAGTCGATGATGACGACGCCTTCCTGGGAGTACTACATGGCTCTGATATGGCCGCACTGCAACGACAGGACCATGAGCTTCAAAAAATTACGGCATACCTTCAAGGCCAACAAGTTGACCTTCCCAAAGTTTTCTCCCGTAACGTGTCCTCGTTCAGTCTTCGACAGGGCGTCCTCTACAAAAAGAGCTTTGACTCAAACGGCAGGTCGTGGCTTCTCGTTGTGCCAGACAGCCTTCGCGACGAAATCATCGAAGCTTCTCATGACCACCCCACCGCCGGACATCTCGGATATAGCCGCACACTAGCCCGGATACGAGAAACGTACTACTGGCCTCGTCTTCCGAAATCAGTTCGTCACTACACGCAAACATGCCGACAATGCCAGAGGTGGAAGAAGGCGCCAACAAAGCCGGCCGGATTTCTACATCCTATCCAGCTCCCACTAACAGCTTTCGAACAAATTGGCATGGATCTTCTGGGCCCATTCCCCATGTCCAACTCAGGCAATCGGTGGATTGTGGTAATGACGGATTACTTAACCCGCTTCGCAGAGTCTAAGGCGCTGCCACTCGGAACAAGCGCTGAAATAGCGAAATTTTTCATTGAGTCAATTGTTTTGCGGCATGGGGCTCCCAAAGTGTTAATAACTGACCGCGGCTCGGCGTTCATGTCGAAACTGACGCAGGACATACTCCGCTTGAGTAACACCAGCCACCGTCGAACAACGCCGTACCATCCCCAAACAAATGGACTTACAGAGCGCCTCAATAAGACAATGACAGATATGATAGCCATGTACGCAGACGTCGAGCACCGAACTTCGGCCGAAGTGCTCCCATTCGTGACCTTTGCGTACAACACCGCGATCCAAGAAATGACGGGATTTTCTCCATTCTATTTGGCGCACGGCCGGCACGTAAACACCATGCTCGACGCAATGCTGCCCCACTTGCCCAGCGACCATACCCACGAAGATACGGAAGTTGTCTCACAGCGCGCTGAGGAAGCACGACAACTCGCAAGGATCAGGATTCAAAATCAAAAATCCGTCGACGCTAACCGCTACAACCTCCGTCGACGAGAAATACATTTCACCCCTGGTGATCGAGTTTGGGTTTGGACGCCGGTACGGCGCCGTGGTCTGAGCGAGAAGCTTATGAAGCGGTACTTCGGCCCCTATACAATACTCCGCCGCATTGGTGACCTCAATTATGAAGTGAAACCTGACACAGCGCGCACAGCCTCCTGTCGAAGGTCAAGATCCGAAGTGGTACACGTCGTGCGGCTCACGCCTTACTACGAACGTTGAGGCACGGACTACGCAACCACGTATAGAACTGGAAGTGTTCCGTCTTGCAGATGTTCATCCGCGTTGGACAATGTCATTTCGCTTTCCGTAGCAGCGAGTCGATGCCCTTTCAGAAGGGGGGGAGTAATGCCGCCACTATCATCACCAGCAAGTCAGGGAAGAAATGCCGCGACTATCACCATCAGCGAAGCAGGAAAGAAGACGAGAACGCTCGGGCAAGCGCTTGTGCCCCAGTTGAATAGATACCTCCACAGGTCTCGTCTGGCGCAGTCTGCCATGCGCAGTTACTGTAATGAAGAAGAGTCTGTCGACCATTTCCTTTTGTCCTGTCGACGATTTTCAAGCCTCAGACGTCAGCTCCTTGAGGTGCCGCTTCATCGCCTGGGGTTGGCATTATCAGTGCCGGCTCTTTTATCATTTGGGGCTTCACAAACTGGATATGGCCGCCGGGATGTTTGTTCTGCTCTTCTGCGCTTCATAAAAAATTCCAAAAGATTCACAACCTAATTCGTATCTTATTCTGGAACCTTACCAGAGCCTTCCAAACGTATCCATTGCCGTTTTTTTTGTATTATTATTATTATTATTCTCCTCCTCCTTCTTCTTCTTCTTCTTCTTCTTCTTCTTCTTCTTCTTCTTCTTCCTCTTCTTCTTCTTCGTCGTCTTCTTCTTTGTTTCTTTCTTCTTTCTTTATTTATTTTGTTTCAATATTGACTAATTTTGAATCTCGATTCCTCAAAAACAAGAAGAAAAAAAGCTTCCAAAATTCTCTAACTTTCCTTCAATCATCCAGCTAGGCAGAAATCTCATTCGAATTAGCGTCTGATGTTTGGCCGATCCCCTGATTGGGTATGCGCCATGTTGTGAAGGAACAACAACAACAACAAAAAGCGCTTGTCCTCACGGGCTCTGGGCTGCAGCTTTGAGTTTAGGCACATTAAATCTTCTTTATAGCCTTGATTGTTAGAAGTACCGAGTGTCATTCGTGACAATATATATACGGGATGAGGGACTCGGTAAGGACACAAATCAAGGTTGCAGTCGTCATTGCCAGTGCTATTCTGCTGTTTCCGAAATATTTAATAGTGCCGAATGACTTATTTATCACTGTATCAAAGAAACATAACAAACACACGACATTCGGCACTATTAAATATTTCGGCAACAGCCGAATAGCACTGGCAATGACGACTGCAACCTCGATATGTGTCCTTACCGAGTCCCTCGTCCCGTATCTTTCTGTTCTGCTACATGCATTATGAGGGCTCTTGCTCCAGCAGTTGTGGTATGCCAATTGCTAACCCCGACCTCCGACCACGTCTTACGTGGCGGCCGCTGGGAAAAAAGACGTTCTACGTCTCCCGCGGTGGTCGAGGGGCGGCGCTAGTTGACCGTCCTCAGTAGGGTGCCTTGATGCTCGCGCGGTCCGCTTGATGCTCGCGCGCTCCGCTGAGAGTGAGGACAGCCGCGTCGTCTGCTACGGCATCCGCCATTACGCCTCCCGCCGCAGCTGGGTAGCATGCGAAGCGCGCGACTTTTTGCGGTGCACGATATGTTCAGGAACAAGCGCACGTTCGCAAGTTTTTCTATTTTGCGAAGCTTAGCCAGCACTTAGAGCAGTTGTTGCCTAAATGCTTATCAAAGGAACGAAGTATGCCTTGTAAGCTGTATGCCCTGTGCCTGTGTTAGGCGTCAGTGGTTGATGAAGACTTCGATATATTAAAAACGAATCATCTTCCTTAGGCGGGAAAGAGCAGACGTTCGATAGGTCTAAACCTTTACCTATTTTCTTTGTAAAAACGTCGTTCCAGACACGCTACCCATCGTTTAAAGCACTTATATATGCTGCCAGCAGCCGTACATGGACCTCAATGTAGAAATTTCAGTATTATGGAGCTAGCTAGTGTTTACAAACGATGTTTACAAACAATTTACAATTTTCTAAAACTGGCATAATTGCATTGGACGCAGAAGAAGCGCTCCTACCGCCGCCCCCCCAAGGAATGAGGTGCCGAGCGGCAATACTGTGTAAATATGCTGGTAAGATGAAATGTGAACTACTTTATTAGTATTCTTGGGGAAATGATTCAAATATTTAATTTTTTTGTGGCATATAAACACCTGTTTTTCCTTTATTTTACTGTTTTTCCCTTAGATACTTTACTGGCATACCCGAACACATCACATCCATACTGCCGCTCTACTTTTACGAAACAAAACCCGGGAATTCCAGTGAACATGTGATTTATTCGTGTACACAAATGCTGCGCCTACAGAAGCAATTTCACTAATAAAAGCTTACATGGGGAACTTGCCGAGGACTGTCGCTGACTCGCTGTTATCTTCATGACTGCATTCGGTTTCAGCCTTTCCCAACCATCCCGCAGTTTCATTTATAGTAGTTTGGTTCAAAGTAACCCTGCAAAGAAACTTTCAATTGGATTTCACCAGCCTGGCAAAATAACGATGAATGTGCGCCCTTGTCATTTAACCAAAACCTCATTTATGCGGATCCCCGGCAAGAACTAACAGTCTGTGCTAGACAGAGAGAAATATTTACTCATTGGAGGGGTTAGCTCAACGGGAAAAATTTTAATCATCGGGTTTCACGTGCGTTTTCCCGCGAACCGTTTCAATGAGCGCGACAATGGACCTTGCCTGCTGTTAGGGTAATGCTTTAAACCTTTGAACTGAAAATTTATGCGAATAAAAACAATCAGCTGACGAAAAAACAGGTTCGTGGGGCGATATTTATAAAGGGCGTTCCTTGCCTGGTGTTCGGGTAATACGTTAAACCTTTGCAATGAAAATGTTTGCGAATAAGAAACAATCAGCTGATGAAAGATAAGGTCGCTGGGGCGAAACTTTATAGCAGGCGTTACATAATTTTGTTTCTATGAAAAGTTTGTAGCAAAGTCGTGATTTACTACTAGGGCACAATTTAATTATCCTGTAAGAACGACACAACACTGCGCAATAGGCCTGGGCTTGTTTTTACTTGTCATTTAAAAAGCACTGCTTCACAAGATCAAATACGGCGGTAACCGGCCCGGCATCGTAACGCTGAACATTTTTCGCAGTAACAGCATAAGTTTTGTGTCCAAACGTTCTCATTTCGGAAGAGGCATGCAAGTTTCGACGAAGTTGTGGGAAGCGTGCACGAATAAATATACGTTCTGAACCCAGGGTGAAACTTTCCCACGCAACGACACTACTCTGAAGCCCTCGGTAGTACTGTATCAGAATACTCGGGGTCCTTTAAGCTGCGCCGAATATTGCCCACACGGGTGCTTTTGTATTCAATAAATACTCCGGCCTCCTATCTGGGGCATTTTCTCACCGCGCGGTCGTTCCCCAAATTCCCCGTACGCTCCACGACGCTTGGCTGTCAGACGTTTGCCCACTCACCCAAATAAAAAATAATGGTGCGCTAAATATTTCTGGCTCATGAAATAGCTTCGCTCTCAAAAAAAATGTTTACTTACGATACAAATGGATGAGGCTTTTGTGAAATGCCGCGAGTCGCGCTTGATTTTCGCTGTCCAAAGAAGCCTTCTTTTCGATCCCCTGGGCAAGTGATAGAGTTTTCAGCCATTCCTAGAATAATTTTTACCCTGCGGCCCGCAGCACAAGGACATGGTGAGGGAAACGATCGCATAAAACTGTCGGGGAACGAGCATCGAGCGAGCAACAACATGCACACCAAGCGCCGG
This sequence comes from Haemaphysalis longicornis, assembly GCF_048455015.1. Lineage (NCBI taxonomy): Eukaryota > Metazoa > Arthropoda > Arachnida > Ixodida > Ixodidae > Haemaphysalis > Haemaphysalis longicornis. The sequence continues at coordinate 148,241,746 of NW_027526203.1, forward strand.
GGCCCGGCCGGAGGAGTCAAAATGGCGGCCACGCTGCCGCCAAGGCCGCCGAGGCGGCACCGGCCCTTTCAAAGGCTGACACCACTCTAGGCGGGGGCGCGCGCATCGAGGCCCTCTAGTCCTCAGAGCACTTGTAAATATAAACCCCTGCGTTGAAGTCGAGAGAGGAGCCGCTGCGGGATAGCATAATCCGCCTCTTTCACAACCCCACTGCGCATGCGCAATCCCCTAGCGGCCAAGTCCCTAAGCAGTCCAGTAGGGGCAGCAGACGCCATTCCCCACAGCTCCCGCACAAGCGGGAAGGGGTCGTGGTTGTATTTACATCGTTTGATTTTTTGTGTGTGCTCGTTGTGCGCGGAACAATGCTCACAACTTGTGCTGCGTTCCGCTGTAACTCGGAGTGCCGAAAAGGGAACGGTGTCGGCTTCTATCGCTTCCCGTCGGCCGCACGCGATCGGCTACGGCGGCTTGCGTCGCTCGCGTCGGCTCGGGCGATGGGTACATTAGGCTTAGCATCCTGGCGGATATTTGATCGCTGCCATCTGTGCAACTGCGAATAACAATCCGCAACACAACTTTTCACTACACTATCATCCCCTTTCTCGCATGTGGAACTCTATTTAAGTTATAACTGCCGTTTGAGCGATCGGTGACCAAGACATCTGCGTAGCCTGTTTCGATGCTCCCGCGCAGGTATCGCCATCTCTCGGCCGCTCGGCGCAACGCGCGCCGCGGCGACCGGTCAGCGTATACGCTTGCATCGCGGCAGATATATCTGATCGCCGCTTTTAAAATAAGCCCTGACAACAATCCCTAGCACACTTTTTCACCACACTAACACCTACTTTCTCGCATGTGGAACTTTTTAGCGATCAGATTGATTCAGAAGAGCAGCGACAAGCGCGGTTGCTACCGTGGTCTGCGCCGGTTCGAGCCGCTGAGTGTGCCGAGCTGGCAGGCGCGGCCGGCGTGTGCGCGGACTGTTTCCGAAGGCAGAAAACGCTTCACGATTGCTTGCTTTATCCATTTCTTGCGAACAAAAGCGCAGAATCTACAAATTCAGCTCAGCGTAGTTGACCGTGGAGCAAAAACAGTGGGCGGAGCGACGCCGACGACGCATCTCATGCGCGCATCGGGCCGTCTCAAATTCACGCGTACGACTAGTCGTGGCGACAGTCGTAACGATCAGTCGCATGCGAATCGCGTGTACCAATCGTACATGTGTCCAGCGCTTAAAGGCATTTTGCGAACTGCCGGCCTTTGTTGAGCTGGCGATCGCACTTCATGCCAGACGACTCCAAGTACTGCTCGCTCTGCTACTCGGACGGCACACGGATCTGTCCGAGATTTCTCTGCCAGCCCTCATTCAGTGATAAGAAGCCGCCTGGTATTATGTGATGACCAGGGGCTGTCATCTTAAGGCGTTATAACACCAACACAGAAGAAAAACTTCGGCTGCTCCTCGCCGTAATGTGGGATTGCCGTGCATACAACGAGAACGCAGCCGGAGGAAACGCCGGCAAACCCTACAGCTTCAACTTCCGCTAGGCACGCTAGGTGGCAGCACAACGCAATGAAAGAGGCGGATTGGTCAGTGCACCGCACGCGTTATGCGGAGATGTGGGTTCGACTCCTGCGCCTGGAAAAAACGGGGGATTTTTTCTCTACTTATATTTTCGCTTATTTATCACTGTGTCAAAGAAACATGACAAACACACGTCTAGAGTGAACTAGAATACTTGGGTAGTGGAAATAATACAATAAAGCTAATAAAGCAGCAATCGGATTACCGTATTTACGCAATTTCAACGTGCCCCCTTTTCTTCGGGAGAAATGGGCCTTAAAATTGCACGCGTGTTGGATTAGGATCCAAACCGAAGGTATGTTTTTCTTTCATTCCCGCAAATCGGGTGCGCGTTAAAATTGGATAAATACAGTACTCTGAAGGCACGTTAGGCGTGACTCGTGAGCCTAGCAGTCTGCATGCATAATTGAATTAATGAAGCTGTTGGAATTCGTATAGTATATATAGCCGGTTAAAAAACAACACAACTGCTTACATGTTTCTGTGGAAGCTCCTGAGCAAGACTTGCTGAATACGATCCCTTGCACAATGCGAGTAGAGGCCTTAAGGTGCTCTGTGAGATGCTCCAAATATGTGTCGTTGAACTCCTTCTCTTCCATAACTCCCTTGCACAGGATGGCAGCGTCCGCTTTTTCCATAATTTTGGCCGCTTCTGTAAGTGAACCTACGCACATTCCTGCACCTTCCTTCCCACGATAGTAGACACGAGCAACAACTTCCCTCGCTTCATTAGTTGTAAATAGCGGACACTTCTCATGGGTCACCGCAAATGGGTTTCTGCTTACACTAGTTGTGGCGTAGACAACTCTCTCGAAGTCAGGGACGTGAAGTTTTGTCCATCTCTGCGGGATGGCGAAGTTGTCTGAAATATCTTGAAGCCCAATCGGCTCGTCGAGTTCAACCACGTTTGTGACGGAGGTATCATCTTGCGGACACGGCTCGTGAACATCCCGACGCGACAAACGCACTTTCTTACTGGATGGACCTGGATCCTCAGGACGCTTTCTTTCGGGTCTTTTTTTGCTGACTTTTGAAAGATAGGCCGGCAAGTCAGGAAGCAATGTCGGCACCGTGTCAGCAGCTAGGCCAACCGTGCCTCGAGGAAACCTCACCTCCTGGCCGTTGATGATGTGCACGTAATACCGTTGGATGTAATGGGACTCGAAGTGTCTTTCGCACACGGCAGAGTCGCACAATGGCTTGTCCTTTCGGTGAAGATTTCTCTCCCACTGTTTGCGACGTTCGTCGTCTTGCGGAGCGCGGAATAGCGACAGGGTGCGCCCATCCACTTTCCTGAACCCAGGGTACCCCGTCTTGCATCCCGGGGCGAAGCAGTGCGTTTCTGTTTTTTTCTTTTTCTTCTCCATTCGTACGCGCACGCTTAAATCATAACATGAACACACCAAAGCACAAACTTCACGAACGACCCCTCAGCCTTAGCGGCGACCGCTTACGATAGAATGAACACGAGTTCTGCTCGTCGCCACGTGGCCTCCGCGATCTGCTGCCGGCGGCGCGCCGCATTGGCCCGGCCTTCACATTCGCCGCAGATCCAAGCGGAGAGGTGTTAATATGTTAACTCCTATCCACGCCAGGTGGCGGCCTTAGCCTAAGGCTGCAAAGTACCGAACTATATTCCAGTTCACTGAACTGCAAAGACTCGTCTTGCCGACGCTGCCTGCGCTTTGTGTTATAAATCAGCTTTGTTGTCCCGCTTTCATGCCAGAAAAATTCTCAATATGTGGCCGATGTGTTTTGACTCGTTCTTACAAGTACAAATTTATTTAACGTACGTTGCTTAAAGGAGTACTGACACCAAATTTTGATACATAAAAAATGATATAATTGGCTTCAGTAGTTTGTACAGATGCCTCACAGAAATTTTTGCAGCGATCCGAGGCCGGAATCACATCTAAAATCGATTTTGATTGTCCAGGCCGCAAGCTTCCACAAATCGGCAGCACTAGCGCAATCCCTTTCGGCGTGACGAAACATTGGCCTGCGTGTCTGGCCGGTTCAGGGTGACGTCATATAGTCGTTTTTAGAACCGGAAACGATATCCTGCGCTGCTGTTGTCGGTGGTATTCGTTTGGGCAGGAGACGTGGGCGTAGCTGTGTGAGCAATGCTTGTAAACGTTGCGTGTTCGACGTCTTTGCTCTTCAGTTCGTTGCCGGCGCATGGTGTTCGGCACTGGTGCCGAAAACTGCGCGATGTCGACGGGCACCGCGGCGACGCGGCGGTGCGCGTCGCCGAGCTCGCCCAAGTTGTGCTATGGCAAGCTCGCGGTATGCGAAGTACTGCTCGTGGAAGCCTGTCCGAGCAAATCGACGACGACGCCAAGATGCATTATTTTTCACGCGACGACATGCAGCGCTAAACGTGGACTGAGTTCGTGCGCGCCGGCGGCCGCAAGAACTGTCGCCCAAGCCAGCGGGCTCGGGGTTGCACGGGTCACCTTGGGTGTTGGGAACTTAGTATCGTGGCGACTATTTGATCGCTGGTATCTGTACAACTGCGAATGACCATCCCTTACACAACTTTTCACCACACTATCATCCCCTCTTTCGCATATGAAGCTTTATTTTGGCAATAATTCCCGTTCCAGCGATCGGCGACCAAGACATCTGTCGCGGTCTGTTTTGTTTTTAGCGCGCAGGTGGCGCCAGTTTTCGGCCGCTCGCCGCACCGTGGTGCCGACAGTGCTGGGTCGGAGCGCCGAACCTCCGCTGCCGGTCAGCGTAGGCTTACCATCGCTTACCATCGCCACTTTTAAATTCAGCGCTGATAACAACTCCTAGAACAATTTTCAACACATGAACATCTACTTTCTCGCATGTGGAGCTTCTTTTTCGTGATCAGATTGATTAGAAGAGTGGCGACAAGCTGTTGCTATCACGGTCTGCGCCGGTTCGAGCCGCAGTGACATTAAAAAGCGGACGACGGCGAAGACATCGCCGGCCTAATCGCCTGGGCAAATAAAGTTGTTCTGTCTGACTCATCCGAGTCTGACGATTCAGACGACATGTCGAACGCGCGGGCGAGTCGTGGACCATGTGAAATCGTAGCCGACAATGCGGCGAACGCATGGAGGAAAGAAAAACGTCCCTGACGTCACGGGTGAGACCGTGACGTAAGGCTGGCCCGCTTGCAGGCTGGCCTTCGAACGGCCATTTTCCCGCGCGGCGACCAAATTTGAAATTGGTTGCAATAAACGTGCTATAATTCTGTGTTGGCGGCTGACGGCTTCGGTTCGATTTTCGTAATTATAGGGCCAATAGGTATTCTTTACAACATAAAAACTGAAAGCGAGAAATTTCGTGTCAGTACTCCTTTAACAACCACGATTGCCTTTGCATGCATCTTTAGTGTGCGCTTGTTTACGTGCTGCCTGGAAACAGGGGTTCAAACCCCCAAACCCCCCTCTCGGTACGGCCCTGGCTCTGGGCATTTATTTTGTGTGTGTGTGTGTCTGTGTGTGAGCGTGCGTGTGCGTGCGTGCGTGTGCGCGCGTGTGTGTGCGTCCGTGCGTGCGTCCGTGCATGTGTATTCGCATGTGCGTGCGTGCGCGTACGTGCGTGACTGCGTGTGTGTGCAAGTGTGCCTGCACGCACGCACGCACGCACGCACGCACACGCACACGCACGCACACACACACACACACACACACACACACACACAAATTTAAATAAGCCTCAGCCCGCCAGACTGTTTCTAAATATCAGCCCGCGTCCGACAGAGTATGAGCCCGAAAAAAGTCGACCTTTTCAACCTAGAGCGAATATATATACAGATATATCGCATTTAATTTTCTTAAACTTGGACCGAGCTTTGTAGAACACACACACACACGCACGCGCGCGCACACAGATATATATATATATACACACACGTATATATATATATACACACATATGTATATATATATACACATATATGTATATATATATATACACATATATATATACACATACATATATATATCCTGACATAGAAAATATTTTTTGAGTATAGTATCAGCGAAAGGTATTTTTAACGGCGCCGCAGTGACCTCGCACTTTGATTTTTTTGTTTTTCATTTAAGCTAAATGATCAATGCGGAAACGTTTTGGCATCAACCATCACGAAGACACTGCATGCATGCGCTCGGGCAAGCACGTCCCGAAATATTTTTGTTGAAGCCCGATACTGGCCCGGGCCCGAGAAAATGCGTGCTACCTGGCCCGGGTCCTTGCAGTGCACTAATATACGCAACACACACGATACGTTTTAAAAACTTCACTCAAGTCAGCGAAAAGCACCAACATTCGCAACCGTACGTAGTTCTAAGAAAAGCACCACATGGCACACTTTATCGCGCGATCATTTTAAAAGTGCACAGTTCATTGGAACGCTGGTTACCCATTAACATAAAATAATTACCGCTTTAGAAATGCACAAGTTCATGAAATACACTGCCCACGTCTTGCAGACGTAAGATAATTATTACCAGTTAGGAACTCAACAATAAAACCAGGATAAAACAAATCGCAAATGTAAAATATTTCTAGCAGTCACATAAATTTATTAGGGGTGCAGTCCCACCCCACAATACTGCACAATGCTTTCAAACTGCATGAGCCATGACCCTTCTGCAATTAGAAACCGTCGCACGCTAACACCCTGTCCGTATTACCAATAAAAGACAGAATCAAGAACACTTAAGGATCAGTGCAGTGCCTGCAAGGCTCCTCTTGTAATTATAATTACAAGAGGAGCACAAAAAAAAGAGGAGCACTCAAAAACGACCATGTGCAGCGGTTAAAAAACGTCAAAACACAGCGGGAATCACCGAACAGCAGCATAGCGGCACGTCGATCAACGCGCGCCGCTTCGGGATCTCCTCGGGCGGGGCACACCAGCGCCACGCGCGGCGGTTAAAACGTTTGACTTGAAGGGCGTCGTGGGGAGCAGCCGCCGCTTTTTCCACTACCCAAGTATTCTAGTTCACTCTACACACGTCATTCGGGACACCATTAAATATTTCGGGAACAGCGGTATAGCACTGACAATGACGATTGCAACCTTGATTATATATATATATATATATATATATATTGACTTGTTATTTATTTTTATGTTTTTATTTTTATTTAATTATTTATTATTTTTTTTTTCGCTGTGTTTGGTTCTTCTCTCTCTTTTTTTCCCCATGTTCGTACCACGTGACTTTGTGTTCTTATTATCCTTTGTATAATTTATTTTCCCGCTCTCTCTTCATTCTTTTGCTACCCACCAACCATTATCCACTTGTACAAACTCTCCCTCCTCTTACCTTGCCCTCGCCCTTGCTACATTTTCTGTATATATATAACCCTGAAAGGAACTTATTTTGTACTCTGAAGAAAGGCAGTCCTCTTTCTACGTTTTCTATATATATATATATATATATATATATATATATATATATATATATATATATATATATATATATATATATATATATATATATATATATATATATATATATATATATATATATAGCAAAGTTTTCCTGGACGCCGGTTGAAAAATACAGAAGTCGTTTTCGACCACGGTGAAAAAAAGAACGGGTTTAATAACGTTTCGGCCGAGGGTCCAGCGTTCGTCAGATTAGTGATTGCATTTGTCGTACAGCGTATATATGTTTCGAAACTACAAATTATCAGCAAAAATGTAAAAGCAGCTACAGCAGCTGAATGGAGAAAGGGGGAAAAGGAAAGAGGCAAACACGAGATACATGCGCTTGTCTAAAGCATTATATAGATGCTATGTTTTCTGCAACCCGCCGTGGTGGCTCAGTGGCTATGGCGTTGCGCTGCTGAGATGAGGTCGGGTACTTAGACGGTACTGCGCAAACCTTGCAACGGGGCTTGTTGCAAGGATGGCACCCAGATGGAACGACACAGGGGGTTTTTGATGAAGTTAAGATATCGCGAAGGTTTCTCGCTCTACGGTAGACTACTCGTGGCGGTTCGGGAAAAAGTCTATTGCAGCCGGTCACTCTGCGTAAGAATATTGTCGTGTTCACTTCAAATGTTGCTAATGTCAGGCATTGACGCGTTGTACGTAACCACGAGGTTAGTTTTTTCGGGGGAGGGGGGGGGGGTGAAGGCTGCGCTTGAATATCGAAGAGGTCATTACGATCAAGAGCATCGGCGCGCCTAAATGCGTCGCCAAGAATTTCAGGAGGATACTTCTGTTTACTAAGGGCGTCGCGAAGTTGTACGCAGTTGGACTCGAAGTCAGATTGTTTAGAAGAAACTCTTGAAACGGAGGGCTTGACTATGTGGGATACTAGTTTAGCAATGCTTGGGGTGGCTGCTGTGAAAATGAAGGTACTGTTGCCTTTCGGTTGGCTTGCGGTAAATTTTAGTCACTAATTCACCGTTATCTACAGTCAAGGTAACGTCAAGAAAATTGATGGTTGACTGGGGAAAAGAATGGGAAGATAAAATAGAAGGGTGAGCCTGTTAAAAATCATTAATGAAGGACAAAAGAGCAGCCTCACCGTGTGCCGAATTTAAAAAGATGCCGTCAATGAAGCGTTTATAGTACAGAGGTTTAAGACCACTACTGGCTAGAAATTCGTTCTCAAGCAAGCCCATGAAGATACTAGCGTAGTTAGGACCAATGGCCGTGCGCATTGATGTACCGCTAACCTGAACGTAATCGATTCCATTGAATTCAAAATTGTTTAGTCCTAATATTAGGCGCAAAAGAGTAGCTAAAGTTTGGCTGTCCAAGGTCTTATTGATATCTGACATCTCGTATGGTAGTAGTACAGATCGGATGCCGTCAGTATGCGGTATGTTAGTATAAAGGGACGCCACGTGGCGTCTAAGGTAACCAAGAGGGCGCCTTCGGGGACCTCAACAGAAGTGACATCAGATAAGAAATGATTGGTGTCTTTCACACATGAAGCAAACGTTGCAGGAATTCGGTTGATTTCAGTATCGACAAAACGTGAGATATATTCAGTTACAGTTAGTATTCCCGAGACGATTGGACGGCCAGGATTACCATGTTTTATGTATCTTCGGTAGGAGGTAGAAACGGCCTGCGACGGGGCTTAGAGGAATAAGACCTAATGAATGAGCTATCCAACTTTTTGTCGGATGCGAGCACAGTTAGCGTGTTGTTATGATAGACTTAAAATGTTCAGTCGGGTCTCCATCCAAACGTTTATAAAATGACTGATCGTTAAGTTGCCTCATCGATTCTTTTAGTGCGTATTATTCAGTACTACTACTGCGCCACCCTTATCCGCAGGCCTAATGACTATGCTGTCACGGACTCTAGTTTCTTCATTGCTGAGGTTTCCTTTGGGGTGAGGTTACGTTTGAAACTGGCTTGATTGCGGGATGAGGACGTCTCGCTGTACTGCGTTAATGTAGAAATCTAGACATTTGTCACGTTGGGTGGGAGGCGTCCAACGCTTACACGAAGGAACTGCTTTGGATGTATGGTTAGACTTATCTCTGCATAACAATATTCTCGTAGTCGTAAACCACGGGCAAAGTTATCTGAGTTTCATTAGCTCGAATTCCCTGAATCCGCCTGTGGCTGGACAGAAACTGCGTCCCCGTGAGAGCACAGTCCCTCCTCGTCTGACAACACAGTTGAAGACAAATTTACAATACAGGTAGACGCGATTGTAGACACTTCAGGTGTTTCATTTAACAGTTCCGAGGAAATTCCAGAAATGCAAGGCAGTCGTACACCATGACATAAA